>NC_050447.1:102707311-102937311 GCF_903995425.1 Onychomys torridus
GCATGGATGTTCTATGAATAAGGCACTGTTTCTATTAAGTTCTGCAAAAATTTACTTTTTAAAAGAAGACACAGGACTAAACACAAGTCAGTTATGAATGCTTATTGCTCTTTCTGGGAGTTCAGTTCCCAATATTCTTGTTGAATGGCTCACAATACCGATATCTCCGACTCTTACAGATCTGATGGCTTCTCAGGTACCCACAAATACACACACACACACACACACACACACACACACACCAAACAATCAAACTCAATTTCTCTTAGCAAGCAAAATTATCATTGGAAATAAATTCTTATGCCAGACAGAGTAAAGTCATGTCTGTCACGCCAGTTCTTGGGAGGCTGAGGCAGAAGGACTGTTGTTACATTCCAGACCAGCCTGGGTTATATGAGTTCCAGGCCAGCCTGGGCTACAGTATAAGACTTTGTCTGCCACTCCCTTCCAACCCTCACCAAAGAAAGAAATTAAATGCCTGCTAAATAAAATGTGATGGCTGAGTTTTGTTTTCTCTAAGGTCAGTCCAGCTTCTTCCTTTAAAACAACAGCTGCTTCGGGCCTATCTCAGAAAGCATATGTATACAGGAGACTAGGAGAACGCTCATGGAATGCTGGGGTCATGGAAAGAGCATGGAAGCCATTCTGGGTGGATTAGACCTGGCGAAAGCCAGGCCAATTTGAGCACTGTGATATGTTATTTTATAAATAGTTTAACCCAACCAATAAAAAGGGAAGCAATAATATACAGGATAAACAAACTGAGAAATTTAGTCATCAAGGTATTACTCCTCCATATACTTAAGTCCAAGAGGAAGTGTGCTGGCTGCATTTATGTCAAATGACCGAAACTGTAGTCATCTGAGAGCAGGAAACCTCAATTGAGAAAAAGGCATCCTTAAGATCCAGCTGTGGGCCAGCCTATAGAGCATTTTCTTAATTAGCGATTGATGGGGAAGGGTCTAGCCTGTTGTGGATGGTGCCACCTTTGGGCTGTGGTCCTGGGTTCTATAAGATGGCTTCTGCATCAGCTCCTGCCTCCAGGTCCCTGCCTTGTTTGAGTTCCTGTGCTGACTTCTTTTGATGATGAACAGTGATGTGGAAGTCAACAAATAAATCCTTTCCTCTCCAACTTGGTTTTGGTCACGGTGTTTTGTTGCAGCAATAGAAACCCCAGCTAGGACAGAGGTGAGTAACTGTGCAGTGAGCAGCCTGGCAGACCTTGTCTTTGGAAATGGACCTAAATATCACTGGAGGGGGTGCAAACTGAAGATACCTGTCACCTAAAGGCATAAGCAGAATAGTAGCTCTGTGGGTTATTCCTACCTGTGATGTCTAGCCAAATGGGGAAGGCCTGTACAGGGAACTCACACTCTACAAGTATGTTAGGCTCATGGAGTAAGGCTGAGCCACTGTAGCACTGGGTGTGATGGTTCCCTTTGTAATCCTAGCACTTGGGAGGCTGAGATAGGAGAACGGCCACAAGTTCTGAGGCTAGCCTGGCCTAGCTGTATAGTGAAGTCTGTCTTTTAAAGGCAGACAAGATGTCCCAAATAACTCCTCTATCCCTAAAGAACGGTATCAAAGCAAACAATGAATCATTAAAAAACTTATCTAACTCAGAATTTTTTTAAAAGTTTATTTTATTTAATTTAATGTGTATGTGTTTTGCTTGCATATGTGCACACCAGTTGCTTGTAGAGGCCCTGGCATAGGATCCCTTGGAACTCGAGTTACAAACAGTTGTGAGCAACCATGTGGGTACTTGGAAACAAATCTGGGTCCTTTGTAAAAGCATCAAGTGCTCTTAACCACTGAGCCATCTCTCCGTCTCTCCCCCCATTAATTCTTAAAAGCAAAACCCAACAATTTTCCATTGTCAAAAATAGACAACAGCTTTGTTTCTGTGGAATTTGCCTGAGTATTAGCATCAACGCCACAGGGCACAAGAATGTGGGTGCCACCCACGTTCAGGGTGGGTCTTCCCCCCTCACTCCTCTCTAGAAATATCTCACAGACGACACACCCAAAGGTGCACCTTAGGAATGCCCAGGGTGTTTCTTATCCAGTCAAAGTGACAGTCAAATTAACGATGCATTGCATTTGATATAGAAATCTTGCCCCGGGCATGCAGCTTTGTTAGAAGAGTGCTTGCCTAGTACACGCAAGGCTGTGGATTCGAGTCCCAGCACCTCATCAACCATGAGTGCTGGCTGTGCTTGTAATCCCAGCATCTGGACAGTGAAGGAAGAAAGATCAGGAGTTGAAAGTCACTAGTTAAATGAGTTTCAAGCCACATGGAGCCACATGAGACCCTCATACAAAATAAGCCAGAGAGAGAGAGAGAGAGAGAGAGAGAGAGAGAGAGAGAGAGAGAGAAAGAGAAAAGAAAGAAATCTTGCCTGGTTTTGTTATCTGGTTGACATCTCTGCTGACCTGCTGTCTGGATTGTTTCCCCATATGATGAGGTTAGTCCATCCCTCTCCATTCCTACAATGGTTTCTGTGACACTGAAGGGAAATCCCTCAGACACCTGATTCAGAATCCAATCCTGATTAATACTGGGTCCATGTGAACCTCAGCCTCCTATGAGAGTAGGTGAACTTGTATCAGCAGGAAAGAACATTCTAGATCAGCTTCCTGGGAGGCAGCTAGGTTAAAGAAGACCCCTGGGGTTTTGAGAGCATGCTGGCCACTTGAAAGTGCTCTTGGGCAAGTCACTTGAACTCTATGTATCTTTTACTTATGAAACGTGGAAATTGTGTCACATAACCAGTGAGATGTTTTGTATGAAGTGTCATAAGCTTCTTATACTTGAGAAGTCTGAGCATGCACCGAACAACTTAAGGTGACTGGTGTTTCAGTCTACCCAGAATAGGATGGACTGATTCTCTCCAGGCACAGCCCCATTCCCACATTTCTTCATGTTCAGTGACAATGCTCAGTATTCCATCATTTGGGACAGGCTATGCTATCCAGCAATAACAACCAACTCCATATCTCAGGAGCTTTTAGAGCAACCAAAAGTCCACTATTACTGTTTTCTTCAAACAAAGACCTCCAAAGTCTCTGGTGACCTTCCAAGGAAGGCTTCCCTTTGGGATAGTTCAGTCTCCTTCTTCAGACAGGGCTTTATGGTGCTGAGGCAGGAAGAAAGGGGTACAGCTGAGCTGGAGTGATTAGATGCTGGAGTCAGATAGGAAATTCAATTTCCCTCACATTTCATTGCTAAAGACCAGACCTGTGGCCTGATTGGAATGCGAGAAGCTAAAGTAATGTAATCCCTTGAACTCCTTAAAAGCAAAAAGCAAGTGAGACCTTGGTAGCTCTCTGTCTGCTGGGAAGGGAAGTTCTAATCAAGTGTTATTAGAATCGTCAAGTTTGTAAACGCCACAAAACCTTTGGTGGCCACTCCAGTGAGCCCCACAAACGATTCCCCTTTGAAACAAGAGTGTAATGGTATATATTACATTTAACCTGGTTTTTCTCCCCCCTTTTCATCATTTTTGCAGTTTTATGACTCAGAGAAGTGGCATTGAATCACACCAAGCATATACTATGTGCTTTCCACATACTGATGGATGAACGCCACTGTACAGAAACTGCATTTGAAAAGGCAATGGATTGATAGATCCAAAGTTACAAGGCTGTGATGGAGCCAGAGACAGATTTTTCCTGCATCCTGCCATTAGCCACAAGAGTGCTTTTATTACTTCCTTGAGAAAAGTTGGCCCCAGCAGAGTCATTTATGTCTGTTGGCAGTTTCCAAAGGTGATTGCCGCCTTCAGCCTTGGACTCTATTCATGCCCAGAATGTTCCGCACAGTCATAGGGCAAAACAATGTCCGGCACGATTAGAGGCAGTATCCTGACTATAGTTACTCCACAGTGCTCCTCTCAACAGAGAAAGTATAAAGCCACCACTCAGATGCTACCCCTTCTTAGTTTCATTTCCTGTTGCTGTGATAAAAGACCCCAACAAAAGGACCTTAAGCGAGAAAGGGCTCATTTGGCTCACAGTTCCAGATTATAGTCTTGTCTGGTAGGGAAGTTAAGGCAGCAGGAACAGGAAGCAGCTAATAACATTGCATCCATAGTCAAGAGCAAACAGTGAATTAATGCAAGCATGTTAGCACCCAAGCTTGCTTTCTTCATTTTTAGACAGTCTATGATCCCCTGCCTAGGGAATGGTATCACCCACAGCAGGTGGGGTTTCCAACTTCCATTAATGTAATCAAGGTAACCATCCTCATTCATGCCTACAGACCAACATGATCTAGACAACCCCTCCTTGAGACTCTTTTCTCAAGTGACTGTAGATTGTGTCAAGCTGACCATTAACATTAACCATCACATACTCTGTGAAGCTACTAAGCTCCAATCAGAATTAGTTATCATTTACATTAATAGCTTACCTATCTTCTTTATTGGATTCTGTGAAACAGAATCAGGGGACTATTTAGGGGAAGAAGGGGACTGGAAAGAGGGGGATACTGATACTAGAAATTGGAGACAGTGGGGTTGGGTGGGGGTGGGGATGAATGAGATTGAAGTAGAGTGATAGACATGTATAAAAATGTCACAGTGAGACCCATCCCTGGGCCTGGGGAGGTGACTCAGGGAGTAAAGTACTTACTGTGCAATTGTGAGAGACTAAGTCTGGGTCCCCAGAACCACACAAAAGCCAGGAATAGCAGCATCACCCATTATTCCAACGCTGGGAAGGTAGAGAGGGCTCTCTCACCCGCTAGGCCACCCAGCTGAAATAGAGAACTACGGGTTCAGTGAGTGATACTGTCTCAGAATGAAAAGTAAGATACAGAGTGACAGAGGAAGACACTTAGCATTGACCTCTGGCCTCCACACAGGCACAAGTATGCCCCATACATGTGCTTCCACTTGCACACACCACACCAAGCATGTGCACATGGAAGCCCGCTCCTTTGTATGATCACATAAATCTTAATGATAGAAAGGAGGGGAGATCTGGCCTTGTACAGAGCTTTTAACGCCCTGCTCCTGAGAGGCTTCTTAGACTAACAAAGAGCAGAATTAGTGTCTGCTGAGTCAAACAGAAGCCCTGTGTTCACTCTAAAAGCCCCCAATGGAACCTGCATCTTTCTTGCTTGCTGTGGTTTAAAATGGTAAGTTGACATCTGTATGCAAAGAGGAACATGGAGGGAGGCTGAGTTTGCATTCTCAGTTGTTGCCCAGACCATGCCAAAAGAGAGACTTCGATTTCATTTTAACATCCAGGAGACATCAGGTCCAATTTAATTTGATCCCCAAATGACCAAGCTGATTGTCAAGTCGGGTCTTACCTCAGAGTAAACCTTAATCTCTCCTAAGTTGCCATGAAATGAGAGGGAGTTGACTATTTCAGGCATGGATGTGATAGGTCTAACAAGCCTCCCCAGGCCTTCTTTTGGCCAGGTGGGGATGGCCTGGCTGCCCCCAAGAGGAGCAGGTGGAATGAAGCTCAGGTCACATGGTGGGAAGGGGTGGCTATAGGCCGGCAGCTGTTGAAATCCCAGGTGTGTGTGAGTTGGCAAGGGTACAAAGCATGGAGAGCTGCTAACAGCTCAAAGTCCCTGGGCTGTGCAGCTGCTTGCTTGGCTCGAGCTGGGGACCCACCTGTAGTGTTGATGGGCACACCCCACTCTTAGGAGCAAGAGAACATGAAAGGTCTGGGGGAAAGAGCAGCCAACAGCCCTTCTAGCCAGAAGGCTGCAGGGAGCAAGCTTGCCCCCCATTGATAAAAATGAGTGGGCTTGAGACTAGACCCCCTTGGGTCTTCTTATTTACCATGCAGTCCTTGGAGGTCTTAAAAAAAAAAAAGATCCATGTTTTCTTTCTGTCCCTGAGCCTCTTCCCAAGTACCCCTAGGAAGTAAATGGAAAAAATTAATCCTGAGCTGAAGGGTATTTGATGGTGGGGAGATGACAAGAAATCAAGACTGAGAGACAAAAATAAAAGCTGCCCCTGCCAGGCTGGGGTGTGTGTACAAAAAAAAAGGAAGAAAGAAAGAAAGAAAGAAAGAAAGAAAGGAAGGAAGGAAGGAAGGAAGGAAGAAAGAAAGAAAGAAAGAAAGAAAGAAAGAAGAAAAGAAAGAGAAGGAAAGAAAGAAGTAAAGGAGGGAGGGAGGGAGGAAGGAAGGAAGGAAGGAAGGAAGGAAGGAAGGAAGGAAAAAGCCCCACCAGCCAGCCTTTCTTCATCTGTTCTGCCCTATGCAAAGCCTTGCTGTGGCTTTCACAGGATGGCCTTAGCTCTGAAGCTTCCTTTAAGATTTAGTGGCTGTGAATGATTTGAATCCAAAGGACAGAGAGTGTGCAGGTGAAGGAGCAACCCCTTGCTAGTGTGCAGGCTACAAAGGGTTGCAAGCTCTCATTCTATGTGAAAGCCAGCCCCCAGAAGAACCAGGAACCAGGCCAAGGCCATTGCCTTCTGGCTTCTCCCATCTCTGCTCGTAAATACAGCGGCTGACCCGCTACCATGCAATTTTTCCTCTCCCTTGTGGAATCAGAGCCTACTTCTGGAGAACAAGGATGCTACAGATCTGCAATGCCCTCCCAAAGGCATGTGGTCCCAGCTTGGTTTGGGGAAGGGTTGGAATTATTAATCAGTGGACTTTAAGGGTCCTCAGGTCGCTAGGGGTGACTCCAAAAGAGGATTAGATTGTAGGAGCCTGGTCCTTTTCTCTGACCTTTTTTGGCTTCCTGGGTTGTGGTGGGAGTGACTTTGCTATGTTGTGGTGGAGTCATTCAAATCAAGGGCTGGAACCTCAAAAACTGTGAACCCAAATAAGTTTAAATTTATGCAGGCTTAAACTAATGATTCTTTTCTCTTTAGGGGTTGATTTGTCTCAGGCAGTTTGTCCTAACTACAGAACACTGAAGAAAACAAGACAATTACAATATGGCACTTAGCCATACTTGCCTGTGCAGGCTCTGCTGCCCTTTGGCATGGCTGTACAACTGATTAACAAGGGGTCATAGAGAGGGTGTCTACAAAGGTTTTCCAATTTTGGAACAACATATTCTGGATCCAGCTATTTTTGTGGCTTGGAATAAAGCTGTATCTATAGTACATCATGTTCCAAAGATAAAAGCTCCATTCTAAACATTCCTGAGACAGATGCAGAAGGAACTGGAGTCCTCATTGCCATGGATCATGCTGTGGGACCAGCCTTAACTGCCAATATCTGGATCTCTCAGAACAGAGGATAACTTTATGGCTCCCAGACTTGAGGTGGGCATCCACACTCATTCAAAGGGCTCTCGATTCAGAAATTCTGGATGGAGACAAAAAACTAATGTTCTAGATCCAGATCCAAACACAATGAGGCTGATCCACCTATTGGAGACAACAGTGTTAGAGCCCCGTGGTCAGCTCAACTGCCATCCACTGAAGCTACTGAAGTTGGTTGGATTTTCACACACTTCCAACTGTACACAGAGAAACCCCGTCTCCAAAACAAAACAAAACAAACAAACAAAACCAACCAAACAAACCCCCAAACCCAAACGCAAACAACACAAAGGCATGTCTGGTACTCATTGTCCAGCCTTCCTCCAGCCCTCCCCAGCCCTCCCCAGCCCTCCCCAGCCCACCTCCTTTCCTACAGTGCTCTCTATTCTACCCTGGTCAATGAAATCAACTTTTCTCAGCCTCTACATTTTGGTGAGAAAATGCATTCTTTGCTTTTCTCTGCCTGGCTTATTCTACTAAATGAGTTCCATCCGTATTGTTCCAGATGATACCATCGTGTGAATTGGGCTAGATGGCATTTTGTTTTGTATATATACCCATTCTTCCATAAACAGAACCCTTAGTCAGAGAATCTCAACTTTTTTTTTCCCTCTTCAGACTCAGTAGGATCACACCTAGGGCCTCACCCCTGCCAGGCAAGCTCTTTTCTACTGAGCTGCATCTCCACTTTTAACATGGAGGCATTGTCAGAGCTAAATGGGAAAGACACGCAGAATAGGAGAGTGAACTAGAACTTGTAGAACATCAGATATGCAATTCCACTTCAAGTTGGTGTTTCCTGCTCCCTTTCCTTATCCCTAACCATAGAACCTGGGGTGAATTCTTTATTCTAAACCTCAATTCATCTCTAAACTTGGAGCAACAATATTTATCAGACAGACTTGTTGTCAGGCCTAGTGATGTTAGGGACTCAGAGACAGCCTGGGTGTCAACCCCTGGGGAGTAGGATGAATACATGTCTCAGCATCTTCTGTAGCAGAAAATCACAACAGAATAGATGCACAAACACCAACTCACACAAGCCCTGAAAATACAGGTGCTCAGGGGGTAAAAGATAGGGACTGAATTACTTTTAGAAATTGGACAATTGGAAAGTGATGCATATCAAGTACTGTGCATTATGATTACATATACATTGGAATGGGAAGGAGAACAAGATCTAGACACACAACCTTTGGAAATAAATACAAAAGCGTCTGTCAGGCTGGTGAAGGTCTGTGTCAGACCATAGTAAGCTAAGGAGCTGACACCCTGTGGACAGGACAGTAGCAGGCAGGAGCTTGGTAGCTGCCCTCTAGTGCCTATTTCCTCATCTACATAATTGAGGTCATGCTTTACATAACCACTAAGAATAATTAATGACCCAACCGCCTTCAAAGGTGCTGTCGGGCGAGTTCTCACTAACATTATATGACTGCAAAAGTCACTAGAAACTTCTGGGGAGTTTCCTTGAGGAAAGGAGTCTTCATGAAGGATTTGGAGCAAAAGTGTGTGTCAGAGAGAATGGCAATGATCTAGAATGTGGGAAACTCTCCCCTCAGCTGACCCAAGGAAACTAGTTGTCCTCAAGGCTCACACTGTCCTTCAAGGCAGAGAAAAATGGCCTTGGGATATGCAGGCTTGTGATGGTTCATCTTGATTAGGTTTGGAACCACCAAGGGAGACACAACTCTGGGGGTGTCTTCAAGGGTATTTCCAGAGGGGATTAATGAAAGAGAGGAGACCCATCCTGAATGTGGGTGGTACTAACCCATGATTGGGAGCCTGGCCGAACAAAAATGAATGAACAAGCTGAATATTAGCTTTTGTCTCTCTTTGCTTCCTGACTGGGGATGGAACCAGCCACCTCTGGCTTCTGCCACCACTGGTTCCCACTCTGAGAGACTGTGTCTACTCAAACTGTGAGCCACAAGAAAGCCCACCCTCCCGAAGCTGCTTTTGTACAGTACTTTGTCACAGCAATGCTAAGACAAGCTAATACATATGCTAATATAAAACTTGGCATTAGGGTCATTATACCCTAAGAAGAAGAAGAAGAAGAAGAAGAAGAAGAAGAAGAAGAAGAAGAAGAAGAAGAAGAAGAAGAAGAAAAACCTGTTCAAAGAAAAGTCTGTAAACAAATATAGAGGTACTCTAAGACATTAGCAGAATGGTTTATAAAATAATTTTTGTTTAAAAGAGTAATTACTTCCTAAACCTCTGCCTCAGCTTCCCTATATGCTACTCAACATATGCATATTTTTGAGATTGTTTTGATTGGGCAATCTCTTACAGAAAAAAGATTATGAATTCAGTTTTTCCTGTTTCTCTTTCCTAAAAACAAAGATATTCTGATTCTGTCATCTGACTTGCTTCAATAACAGTGTGTCTAGCACAGAAAACCACAGCCACACATCTGCTGCTAATAAAAGTTCATGATCAGTGATACCCACTGCCTTTCAAAACTTATTTTCTTCACTCTCCCACGGGCATGGACCTGGCCAAAACTTGTTTCTGTTGTCATCAGACACAATGGCATTGTACTTACTCCAGGAGAGACAAATGAACAACAGAATTGGTGTCAGCCACTGCAGGTTATTGTATGCTTCAGCCTTGATGACAAGTTGACATTTTCATTCATTAAATTGCTGAACATGCACGTTTAAAAATTTTGTAGCATTCTCAATTCTTGGTAAGACTTACTTGCAAGTCACAAGGCTAAATGACATTTGATAAGCAAAAACACATTCTCAGAGCAGCAACCTTAAGACACTTTCTTTCTTTCTTTCTTTCTTTCTTTCTTTCTTTCTTTCTTTCTTTCTTTCTTCCTTCCTTCCTTCCTTCCTTCCTTCCTTCCTTCCTTCCTTCCTTCCTCACTTCCTTATTTCCTTCCTTTCTCTTTCTTTTCACAAGTAACATTGATTTAGAAGAACTGTGAGCTTTGAACCAGGTTTAAGGAAGAGGCCACTGTCTAGTCAAGAACTTCAGCAGGCCCTGGTTCCTGCTTGCAGGTCCCTGGATAAATGAGTTAGGGATAGTGTGTGTGTGTGTGTGTGTGTGTGTGTGTGTGTGTGTGTGTCTGTCTGTCTGTCTGTCTGTCTGTCTGTCTTCTGTGTCTGTGTGCAACCCTTACTCTACCATAGATGACGGGAAAGTAAGAAATATTCCTAATAAGCTGGGAGTGAACTTAGCAGCCAGACGGGACAGTGAGCTGTGCATTAAGAAACCCCGGAAAGAAAACAAAGTAGGTCAGAGAATAGAAACTTCTGACACAAGACAGCATGTCCAGACAGTCAGCATTTGTTTCTCCATAGACTTGTGTGTTGGGCACAGAGGAGGTCAAGGGGTTATTTCCCATGAGCATGTGGAAGGAGAAGGGGAAATGGAGGAGTGAGGACACATTGCAAACTCCTCTACTCAGCAGCTGAGGGTATAAACTGCAACCTGAAAGTGTATTTAGGCCTGGGTCCAGCTGCAGCTCCAGGGGTGCCCTGAAAGTGCACATGATTGAGGGGAGATGAGAGTTATCAGGAATTCCCATTTGATTGTAACTCTGGTGTCATCTGCACCTCCAGGAGGGTGAGCCCTGGAACACTTTGTCTATGCATACAGGGAACCAAGGGACACTGATCAGACCCTGAGCAGCTCAAAAGCCAATAGAAAGAGGATCCAGAAGGCTTCCAGATCCTGTGGACACTAACAGAGTACTTGACAGGCGCTCATGGGACCCTTTGTAAAATAGCAAATGATGGCCAAGAAACAGAGTGAGGGTCAGTTTGCTGCCACACTTGACTGTCCTCAGCCAGATGGCACCTTTCAACTTTCCCTGGGGCTTCGGGGGAGGGGCGGGGAATCAGTGAGGCCTTCTCACCAGAACACAGTAGTGAAAACACAATGCTAGGAGGCCATGGGGGCGGGGCAATGCAGACATATGCAAAATAGTATTCCAGGCAGAGCAGAGACCCACTTTAAAGACTACAGGCAGGAGCAGGCTGGCCACTGTGGAGGGACAGGGAGGCTGGCATTGAGTTGTAACAATGGAGGAACCATGAAGTCCAGAAGGTGATGGAGTCTGTCATGAAGTGCACCATGACCATTTTCTTTGCCGTCTTTTTTTTTTTTTTTTTTTTTTTTTTTTTTTTTGAGCTGAGGATTGATCCCAGGGCCTTGCGCTTGCTAGGCAAGAGTGCTACCACTGAGCTAAATCCCCAACCCTCATGACCATTTTCTTTAAATGGTCACCTCTCCTTTCTTGAAATCTCAGTTAACAATGAGATGAATGTAACTTGAATGGTTGCCCAAAGGAAGAGAGGAGAGAATGCCTGATGGAAGGCCATACAGCTTTCTTTGCATGTATGGAGACACCTCGTGGAAAGAAGCGATTCTTCTAGAGGCATGCTGTGTAGCCAGTAGCAGAAAATCAGGGTCCCTCCCTGGGGACCTTAGCCTTCTTAATAAATGAGTTTAAGAATGGTCAAAATCAGAAGCTCAAGGACAATTTTAAAAGTTTAAAAGAACAACTGCAGGGCAGGCAAGCTGTAAACCTGAACAGCTGCCCAGAGGAGGAGAACAGGACAGAGAAAGGCCACACCATTTGTGTTGAGCCAGCATGGCGGTCAGACCCATGGAGGGCAGGCATCGCATGGTGGGGAGGGGACCTTTAAGCCAAAGTGCTGGTAAGCATGCTAAGAAAAGAGAAAGAAGAAAGGGAACGTGCTTTTCCGGTGGTGGAAACTCAGGAAGTGTGCAGACTTGGGAAGCTTCCCATACAGCTCTGTGAGAGAGTGCCTTAGTTGAGGTTTACTGTTAGTTACTCTTGCTCTCAGCAAATAGCTGAGGAAGTGACTTCGGGAGGACACACATAGTTTTGGTTCCCAGGTGGGCAGAGATCATCATAGTGAGGAGGGCACTGTGGCAGGCTGCGGGGAGAGGACCCGGGAGTGTTGGAGGAGGAAGGGATGGAGAGTATGGCGGGGAGGGATGCCCCAGCTGCTCACACTGAGTTGGCAGTCAGGAAGCAGATATGGGACAGCAAGCAGGCTGGCTATAAAGCTAAGTGAGTCACTTCCTCCAGCTAGACTCCTGCCTCCCGAACATTCCATGTCCTCCCAAACAGCCCCAGCAGCTGGGGAGCAAATGATGAAACACCTAAGCCGGTGGCTGGTACTTCACACAAACCACGAAGGTTGGGAAAATATGGACAAGTAGTGGGCAGAGCTGAGGAATGCGCTCCTTACAGGCACCCTTTGTGGAGACTTCTTCTTACACATCAGACCACACTCTCCACAAGAGTACTTACAAGAGATCCATTCAAAAAAAGCAACAGCATTACAAAATCCAGTGGGCACCTTGAAATCTTAGAGGATCTGAGCCCTTGGCCTACTCTCGCCTCCAGTAGACGGCCATCGCCCCACATAGAAGCTTCCTGAAGAGAGAGGAGTTCTCAAGTCGTACTCCTGATGGGGAATCGTGCTGACCCAGCCAAGAAGAATTCAAGGAAGAGTTTGTTAATGTCAACAAGCTATTTTTGGCCCCTGCCTAAGAGCCCATTCTTCCATCTTCGAGTGGCAAAGAGGGCACCCCAGGGAGACACAGTGATTACTCTTGCTACATATTTGAACAAATGGCCAGAGGCTGCCTGCTGGCATGTGGACACTACAGCAAGCATAAAGGAGAGGATACTTGAATAAGGGCATGCCCAAGTCTCCTGTGAGGTCACAGAGAATGTCTTAGTCAACAGAGTCATTCTCCAGGGCCACTACTTGGTTTCTAATTGCCACCCCTGCTGGGGCAGTAGAGGAAGGAATGGGGTTGATGGCTGCACAGTTCTTACATCCTGGCTTTCCTTCTCTGAGACTGGATACAGTACAGCAAGCCTCCAGCTCATTCTGGAAAGGACTTCAGACTTTTTGCCCCCTCCTCCAGTAAGAACTAGTCTCTCTCTCTCTCTCTCTCTCTCTCTCTCTCTCTCTCTCTCTCTCTCTCTCCCTCCCTCCCTCCCTCCCCCTCTCATTTTTTTCTCTAAAATCATCTTGGGACATTGTATGTCTAATACAAAGCCAGACAAATTGGATTGTTAACTAATATCTGTAACCAGACAAGATGAAACTTGTCCCAAATGAAGTTTAAAGGTAGCTTTACCATCAGTTTGAGATTTGCAAAGAGAAATCCTCAAGCCTTGAATTTCCATGGGGATCCCCCTGCAAAGAAGCTGCAACTTGTCAGGCCCCAGCCCTTCAGGTGAAGGGGGACTTGACCACCAAGATGTCTCTAATAAGTGACAAATTCATATGGGTAACAACTTGACATTTTTTGTGTTCAAGTCTCTATTGAAATAGAATGTGTAAATTGATAGTCTTAGGAGACCCATGTAGAAGAAAACCAGAATGGGGATCATGAACCCCATTAACGGATGCATCTCAAACCTCTAACAAGAAGATCTCTGGGGAATGGAGACAGAGAAGGATGCTCAGGGAATGCAGAACACTTCAAAAGCTCACAAGCATCCATTTTACAAGATGTGCAGCAGCACACTCTACTGAGTGGTTAACAGATTTAAAGAATGATGGCTGGCCCTGTCTGGAGAGGAAGCAGTACCTTCTCTAAAGATACTGGTTTCTTGGACAAGTTATCTGTTTGGGTTTTGAGTTCTTTTGTTTTGTTTTTGTTTTGGTTTTTCTGTAACCCTCCACACTGCCTTCCTTTGTAACCCAAAATCTATCGCTCCTATCAAGCCAGTTTCCCCAAAGATGAAGACCGTAATAACTACTATACTCTGCTAAGTCCAGGAGAGCCATTGAGATTATGGGGGCCTGGGCAGTGGAGATGGAGAAAATGCTTAGAAAAAAAAGATCTACTTTCTGATTATTTTATAATAAAATTGTTCATTCTATTGGAAAATGGAAACAATTAAATACAGATTTGTTTAAATCCAGTTGTATACTGTACAATAGATTGTTTTAATCCCATTCTGACATCTGTTATTAAATATTATTTACATGGAGAGAAGTCAGCTGAGCTGAAGTTGTCCATATTTACAGCACTATTCTATAGTTTTACTGTTTAAAGCTTGAGAAAGTTATACGCTATACGACACATTCAGAGGTTTCACATGCTAGAAAACCTACCCAGCATCATAATTATGGACCTGGGCAGAGTTGAGGGTAAGAGGTGAATTAAAGCACATTGTAGAAAATTTCAATGAACTAATAAAAATAAACACAGTTTAAAAATTATCATAGAAAGGCATACCAGTAGCAATCTTGAGTACCTACTATGAGGTTCTCAAGTAGTTATCTGTAGTTTGTCTCTAATCTGTCCAGCAATCTCACCAAGCAGTATTAATATTCTTATATTTAGAGGGTAAAGTAGGAACTTGTCAAAGTTTTCAAGGATTAAATCAAGCTTCAGCCAGGATTAGCAAAAAAAGTATAGAGGCAGGTAGGATAGCTAAATGGCAGTATATGTACTTAGCATGGTGGCCCTGGGTATAACTCCCAGAACCAAAATAAAAGAAACAGCCTAGAATCAAGATTTGAACTTGAATCTTACTCCTAACCCAAGATTATTATTCAACTTTAGTAGACTTCTTTAGCCTCACATGAACATAGAACAAGCTTGGTTTCTAGAGCACCTGCTATGGTCCAGGGACTTGAGGCACACAGGCTTCAGAGCCTGTTAAAAGGTGGTCACACTGCCAGTGTGAGCCTCACAACAAGTTTTCAAATGTGTTGACCTAAGGAAGCAATAATAGTACCACTAAGTCTTACAGGTGCTTTAGTGTAGCTCTTCCTAACCCACAGGATCACGAAGAAGAGCATTGCAAAGCCTCCGAGATGGCTCAGCAGATAAGGGCATCTGTGGTCATGCCTGAACATGAGTTTGTTCTTCCGGACCCACAGTGGAAGGAGCAAACTGACTCCTACAAGGTGTTCTCTGACCACATGTGCACTATGGGGCGCACACACACACACACACACACACACACACACACTCACACACACACTGTAATAAAAAAGAAACATTGCAGATTTCATTTTAAAAATAAACTGTGTGCATACACACTCATACACAATTTCAAATGTTAGCTGGAGATACCTTTAATCTTGTTTGAGACAGGGTCAGTCTTTCCTTGGCTTGGAGCTCTACCCTGTAGGCCACTCTGGCTGGCCTGTAAGCTTCCAAGGGATCCTTCTGTCCTTGCCTTCCTAGCTTGGTTAATATGGGCACACAGCACTGTGCCCAGACTTTTATGTGGGCTCTGGAGGTCTAAACTCTGGCCAGTTATGAGGCATATGATTTACTGGCTGAGTTACTGCTCAGCCCCACAGTTTAGTTTCTGTGTTTGCATATTAAAAATGGGCAGAGTGGTACATTGGAGGCCAGGAATGTACTGCAATTTTGGACTTCTCCATGCCTCAATTCCTTCATGGATCAAATAGAGGGTGACACTTTCTTATAGACCTGCCTTGAACACTCTCAGAACGCTATCCCAGAGTGTTGCGGATCACTGTTCTAGGCCCCCCTGTGCTTTTGTCTATCATCTGAGCTCACAGGACCCAGCCAATTAGAATCATTTTTTTTTTTTTAAACTGAGACACTACTTCCCACACTTCCCCAGTCATATCTGGTTCCTCATCCAGAACCACCCAGTATCATGTTACCGAAGACATCTCCGTACAGCGCCCAAGTCTCCTTGACCTCTGCAGTTAGGGTTAGCAGCCGCTTTCTCTCTGCTCTCAGATCACTTGCCTCTCACTTGCGGCACCATCTCACTTCTCTTTGAATTATTAATAATCATCTGTGCCATGGCTTTGTTTTGTTTCCAGTCTTGGGATTAAACCCAGAGCCTTGCCCCTGTATGCGCTAGGCAAGCATGCCTCCAGTGAGCTTTATTTCCAGCCCTAGGCCATATCTTAATGATCTCTGCTTACATCCCAGTACTCAGAACAATACTCCTACATGATGAATGAGAGAAGAAATAGAGTGTCATTAGCATGGGGACAGGGGTTCCTCTTCCTTCTCCAGAATTCACTCTGTAATTAGCTCAGCTGTCATAAAGACATGTATGCACAGCAAGCCATTGCAATGAGTATGTTTTCCAGGGAGAATATGACTCTACCACTTGATAAAATCCCTGGTAGGAGTCTAGTAAAGAAGGGATTTTGAGAGAAGATATTCAGATGACATTCCCAAAGATTGGGCTGTATACTTCTCTCTTGAGGCATGAACATTTTATTAACACAAATACACACAAATATTTATTAAGTCCTCCAAAGCCATGCACCTGTTAACAAAACAAATGTCTACCCCTGTATTAATCAATGCATTGTATAAGATAAAGCATGTGACTATATAACATATAATTTTTTAAGTGAGCATACAATTTTTATGTTTTTTTTTCCCTCTAAGGAAGGATCTCTTGCAAAATGTTGAATCTCTGTTGAGTTGCTGTCCTTTTTGGGAGAGAAATGAAATCATGCCTGTCTGTCTGTAGCCTATTCCCTGACCATGGTGAGCTCCTTTCTCTCCTCAGGTTCTGTTGGGTACCACCATTCTTAAACTCGGAGGAGTCTTCACTCTGCAGTCTCCATCTAAGATGCCACAGTCACCTCATCCCCTCCCCACCCCAGAGGTTTGTCATGGAGCTGTAAGCACAATAATGTGAAACTCGACAGATTACTGTAGAATTCTTTGTTTGTTTTCCTTGTGACCTAACTCATAAAATTTATTTTGTTTTTTCTTCCAAGCTTTTAGGGCATGTGGTCATATGATTCAAAGTGAGGAAAACGTTGTCAAAACAGTATAATGAAATTGTCATTTTTATGTTGTTTTCATTACATAAGAAGCTTCAATGTGCAGATCTATCTAGTTTATCTGCATCTAAAAGTATCAAATGTAATGCTATAAAATAATATTAGTATTATTTAGTATTCTCAGTATTATGGCTTTTATGTAAATCCTAAAGACAAGCCAATAAATATAATATTAAAGTTTATTTGGGAAATGAATGAGAAACTTGTCAGGTTAAACACACAGATACATCCACATCACACATACATACCACACAATGCATCAAAACCCCCCCCACACACACACATACACACCGCACATATACCCTACAAACTTGATACCATACACATACACACCATACACACACACCCCACATAGACACACCACACATACACACCACATACATACACATATATCCCAATACACACACCACACACCACACACATATGCACATACACCATTTACACATCCCACACACATCACATACACACCATACACATACACCACACATATACACACCATACACATACACACAGACACACACACACACACACACACACACACACACACACACACACACACATATCTCCATAATCATACCACGTACCACACACATATACACATACATCACACACATATCATACATAGCACACATGCAGTACACACATAAAGATCAGATAGGCATTTTTGTTCTCTAGAAGTTAACTAGTATTATTTCATAACAATAAGATTGTAATAGATTTTGTTTTCTTCTTTGTGTATTGCTGTAAATCCCCTAATATTCTATAATTGCCAAATTCATTTAGCGAGAGGGATGCTTTACAATACTTGTAGACGATTTACAGGTTTGTGACTTATAAACTTCCAAATAGAAACTTAAAAAATACCCTTTGGAGCCATTGGCATTTAGAAGAAAACTGTATGTTATTTCTAAATCTGGTTTAAACCGTAACATAATATTAATGCTACTTTGGTCTCATGTAAGAAAAATAGCATTTTAAACCATGTGCTTCTTATTAGAGACTCATGCAGATTTTAGACACAGTTTTTGGACTGAGAATCAAGAGAGAGGCTGAGCATGAGTGCAGAGGATCTTCCCAAAGAGAGGAGTCCCAGAGGAGATGATGAAAGTCCCACTGTCTTCACAGGAGGCAGAAAGAAAGATAAGACATCAGATGGTCAGTCTGTCTGCATAAGACTAAGATCCGGCTGTGGGGATGGTTCAGTGCTATGCAAGACTGATGACCTGAGTTTGGATCTGCAGAACACCATAAAACCCAGATTCAGCAGTCTAAGTGTCTGCAGTTCCAGCATGCCTACAGACAATGGGAACTGAGGCATCAGAATCATCAGAAATTGACAGATTAGCTGGTGTGGAGGCCTTCTCTCAAAACAAAGCAGAAGGTGGAGACAGACTGTTGGGGGATTTCTGCCATTTGGACCAGTGACCAATGGGAGCCATTTGGCACTATGGGCATGGTCTTTTCTGAGGAAATATGGGGGGGGGGGGTAAGAATTCATGGGGGTGTGTCTCTCTCCCTTTCTTGGGCTGGTTGGAGCAGGTGGCTGGCGAGCATCAGTGGAGAAAAACTATTTTTGTTATATTGTTATATATGTTCCTTCTTCCATTTAAGATATTTTTTATATGTTTCTACTTATGTTTAGGATATTTTTGTATATTGACAGAAATTAAGGTTATTTTCATCATATTGCATTATACATTTCTACCCCTAGTTAAGATACTTTTTGGCCAGGCGGTGGTGGCGCACGTCTTTAATCCCAGCACTCGGAAAGCAGAGCCAGGCGGATCTCTGTGAGTTCGAGGCCAGCCTGGTCTACAATGCGAGTTCCAGGAAAGGTGCAAAGCTACACAGAGAATCCCTGTCTCAAAAAACAAAAACAACAAAAAAAGATTTTTGTATATTGCCACTATTTTGAGGTTATTGTCCTTACACTGTACATCTGTTTCTATTTTGCATAAGATAGCCACAGCTTGTTTATTTTTATAATGTGAAGCTCAGTCCTTAAGGTATATTGGGTTAATAAGAATTATAGGTTAATAGTCACCATGTTTGCCAAACTCATAGTCATGTTAGTTATGTTTTCTAGGCATACAAAGATATGTTCTAAATATATATGTGATCTTCAAACACTTCAAAGACCTACAGAATATGGCATTTAAATGTTTTGATAACTTAGAATTCTTTTGACGTGAGACATGTCTGCTCCTGGCAGCACCAATCTACTCCTGAGAGGATGATGGGCACTGAAGACACTCTGTATGGAGTTTGTTTTCCATTTGGCAAAACTAGCCTATTGGGCAAGAAACTGCCCTTGCCCCAACTGCTGACAGTAAGCACACCGTCCAGTCTGGGCAAGCAGGACACAAAAGCAACTACTGGACTTTGCCAAGACAGGGTAGGACAGTCCTTCAAAATTCCTGCTGCTGAAAAGGTCTGTCAGATATTTAGTCCTATAAGCTAAAGTTGCCCCAATGTTACAGAGGAAACTTGGGTGACTGTCCAGGCAGCCAGCTGTTTCTGTCATTCCTTGTTATTTTTGGAAGTTGCTAGCTTGCACTTCCTACTTATTCAGGTAATATTATTTTTCCTCTCATGTCTTTGATGGGGTTGAAGACTAGATAGTTATAGTCACAACCTCCCGAGTATGCTAAGGACATATTAGGTACAAGACTTAGATTCTTCAGGAAAGGTCAACTCTTGGAATAATCACTTAAAAATTATCTATTACCTATGGTCTGGATGTCTAGGTTGTATTCTTATTTGATAATTATTCTTGTTGTATTGTAGTTTCAATTTTTGTTAAGATTATTGCCTTTCTTTACTTCTGGACAACACATGTTAATAGTTCTTACTGCATATAGTTTCTATTATGTTAGGATTAGAACCTTCCTTTTTTATTTTAGACAAAAAGAGGAAATGTGGGATTTCTGCCATTTGGACCAATGACCAATGGGAGAAGTTGGTCTTCTCTGAGGATACATGACCCTTTAAGAATTCATGAGAGGAGTATTGCTCTCTCTCTTGGGCTGGCCAAAACAGGCAGGAAGCAACGGAGAAACATGGCTTGCAGTTTGGTTCCCATAGCCCTTGGGCAGAACAGCAGGACAACAACAGCTGGATCCTCAGAGATGTCTACCTTGTTCTGTGTTGTGAGCATGCCTAACTGATTTCTTCCTTTAATAAACCTTGCCTGATCCAAGAATCCCCAGTCCCTCATTAACAGACACTCAAAGGTTGTTTTTAGACCTCCACTCGGTGTGTGAGTGCATGGTATGGGTCCTCACCCTGACATGTTCACATGCACAGAAATGAGGTCCTGCTATACTCTCAACACTCAAGATATTCCTAGTAGCAGAGCCCACAGCATGCTCACATGCTCAAAACACAGGCTGAGGTCCTGCTACACTTTATCTTAAGAGGTTTTCCTAGAAGCAGAGCCATGTAGAGCATGCCTCAGGAGGTAGCATGCTGCCATTATTGTGGTTGGTTTTGAGCTCAACTTGCCACAAATTAGAACCATCTGAGTAGTGAGCCTCACCTGAAAAATTTTCCCCTTTGCCTTGATTGATATGGGGGAGATTCACTACAGCTGTAGGCAGCACCTTCTGGAGCAGCCCAGATTGAAAAGAGTATGCCAGAAGGAGGGTCATCTAGATCTACGCTCACTCAATGGGCCATCCCTCTGGTCGCTGAGTTGATTTGCCCTGTAGCTGTTGTGATTCCTAAAGTGACAGTAGAATCATGGTTTCCAAGCTTTCTTCATGGAATAGGGACCAGTGCATGGATCTCCAGGAAACCTGCAGACCTCCTATGCTAGACTGGGATTACTGAGGAAGCCCACTTTGTGAACAAAATAACTAGTGACTGTCAGCCCCCAGAAAGAATCCAGTATTCTGGGACCACTCCAGCTGAGTACCAGGGTCTCAGCATCTCAGGTGTGAACACACACGCACGTGCATGCACACATACATGCATTTCCATCCCCTTCATTCTGTTTTTCTAGAGAACCCTGACCAAAGCATCTACCTAAAAAAACCTTCTGGATTGTTACAATCACTTGGCAGGGATTAGCTGCTAACCCTGACAACCTGTGTTCTATCCCAGAAACCCACATGATGGAAGCAGAGGACTGGTTCCTGAAGGGTGTCTCCTCACTCTCACACATATGCAAGTGTGTGTTCTCTCCCACCTTTCTCCCCCCCCAACCTGCCCCACCACTGTAGATGTAACTGGCTTGTTAAATAAGAAACACAGAACCAATTGCAGAGTTAAAAACCACGAGGTCAGAGCAAGAGCGGAAAACCTTACCCTTCACTGCTTCAATGAGGAGTCTATAAGCGACACTTTACTCTGCCACATGGTGGATTTAGCCTTTGCTAGTTAAAAAAAAAAAAAAAAAAAAAAAGGTTTCTGGGCTATGCACTGCTTTGATAGAACTGCTTCTGATAGTTGATGGTACACATGGCTCCAGACCCAGAGCTGGCGGTGAACTGTACCACCCGCCATGTTGGGAAGCTGAGGTGGGCGGAGCCAGCAGCCACAGTGGTGTTTCAGTCTTACAAAGATGGATATTACACAGAGAATCTGGTTTGTCTTGTCTTTGGGATTTTTAACTGCAGAAAAAGATTTGATTGTAAAAGCTGTTGAGTTAAACAAATATGTAAATTTTCTTCAAAATTTGGATATAAGGATATGTTGCTTTGGAAAAGAGTCTCTGCTTTTGTTTCCACAGAAAGCCAGAGGCTATAGATTTGTTCAAGATTAAGATAAATCAGGTTTGATCAGCCAATACCATCTGAAAGGTCTCTGATGACACAATGGCCCAGATGATCCAACATCCAGAATGGTTTCAAGGCAACTGACTCAGAGGTTTACCCTCACAGACTACTCCATAATCCTAAAATTTTCTTTATGTCCCCATAAGATACAGCGTCCTCCTCCAGCAGGAAGTAGTAAGAAAAACTATGCTCAAATTTCCAGCTGGCTTTGGAGATGGAATTGGCTCACTCCTTCTCTAAACCCAAGCACATTGTTAAAGGAAAAGGTTAAGAGATTCTTGTGTCCCAAATCAGAAGAGTCCTCTGGTGTGGGACAGAGAAAAACCAATATTTTATTTAAAACAGGTTGATTATAAATGCAATCTCTTTTTAAAGATAAAAAGGGGATATGACATAGATATGATAGGATGAAAGGGTAGATTAATGAACTTATTTCTAAAGAGCAACAACTCATTTAAAATGTTTTACATTGGTATAGATTTTAGTCTATTGATACAAACTTAAAGTTAATTTTGTTATACTGTTTATATATTTCTACTCTTGTTTAAGGTATTATGTTTGTACAGCTCATTTAAAATTGTAATGGATAATTAGAAAAATAGATTAATAACTGGTCATCTATGATAATCATACTCATAGCCATGTTAGTTAAGTCTCCTAGGTATACACAGAGATATTTCAGATAGATAGGTAATCTTCAAACACTTCAAAGGTCTACAGAATATGGCATTTAAAATATTTTTAAAATTTAGACTTTCTAGACAGCAAGACATGTCTGCTCCTGGCAGCACCAATTTACTTCAGAGAGGAGGATGGGCATTAAAGACACTTCATATGGAGTTTATCTTCACCTTGGCAAAAATAGCCATTTGGGCAAGAGACTGTTCTTGCCTGGACTGCTTGATCAACTGGACATGCAGGACCCATAGAAAGGTGACCACTAAACCTTGCTTGACAAAATGGTCCTTCAGGTTCTTGCTTCGCAGAGGAAACTGCCAGACATTCTACAGGACACTGAGAGAAGTGACCGAGAGACTCTAGCCCTGTAGGCTGAAGACAAATGCCCCAACTTTACAAAGGAACATTAGGTGACTGTCCAGGTTGCTAGCTGTCTCTGTCTACCCTGCAAGACTCCCGAGAGTTGCTTGCATCCTTCTCCCGGTTCTCAGATAATATTATATCCTTCTGAGGTCTCTGATGTGGTTGAAGACTAGATAGTTATAATTTCCTCAGTTATGATACAAGATAAGTTAGATATAAAACTTTAGACTCACAAATATAAGATAGATAGGATATCTTCTTTAATATTGTAGCTATAATTCTTGCTTGATAATTGTTTTGTTAGCTGTAATTTTACTATGTAAAAGTTAAACCTCCTTTTTAAACAAAAAGTGCTGTGGACATCACTCTGTAAAAAAAAAGTTCTGATTGGCCAGTAGCCAGGCAGGAAGGATGGGGTAGGTGGGACAAGGAAGAGGAGAAGGCTGGGAACAGGAAGGCTGGGAGGAGACACCGCCAGCCGCTGCCATGAAAAGCAACATGTAAAGACACTGGTAAGCTACAAGCCATGTGGCAAAGTATAGACTAACAGAAATGGGCTAAATATAAGAGTAAGAGCTAGACAATGGTAGGCCTGAGCTAATGGCCAAGCAGTTTAAATAATGTAAGTGTCTGTATGATTATTTTATACGTGGGTTGTGGGACTGCTGGGGCTTGGTGGAACCTGGAGAGAAGCTCTCCAACTACACACTACACACACAAAAGGAAATACATGTAAAAGAAAGTTTAAATTTTCTTTTAAAAATTTTTCTATTGGATACCAGGAATGAAAATAAGATATTTTAAGTCAAGGGAAAAAAAGTAAGTTCAATGAAACAACAAAAACACAGGGGACTGGGCACAATGGTGTATTATTATTATTTTTTTCCAGAGCTGAGGACCAAATCCAGGGCCTTGCACTTGCTAGGCAAGCGCTCTACCACTGAGCTAAATCCCCAACCCCTGGTGAATACTTTTAATCCTAGGACTCAGGAGGCAGAGGCAGGAGGGTCTCTGTGAGTTTGAGGACAGCTAGGAGGACTACACAGCAATCTCCAGGACAGCCAGATCTACATGGAAGAGACCCTGCCTCAAAATAAACAAACGAACAACCCCATATTTACCTCTCTCTCTCCATCCCTCCCTCTCACCCCATTTTGTGCTTATAGTTCAAGATATGAACCCTTAGCTTCCTGCTCTTGCTGCCGTATCTGTATGCTGCTGTGCCTCTCAACCATGATGGTCCTTCATCTCTCTGGAATCACAAGCCCAAATAAACTCTTCTGCCTATAAATTGTTTCTCTTCTGGTCATGGTGTTTTATCACAACAATACAAAGTAACCAATACAATTGTCAGCTTCATATAGAATAGGGTTATCTTTGAGGAAAGCCCCCATCAATGAATTGCTTACAACAGATTGTCCTGTGCACATGTCTTAGGGAGATTGTCTTGGTTATTAATTGATGCAGGAGGGCCTAGCCTGCTGTGGCCAGCACCATCCCTAGGCAGGTGGTCCTATGCTGTTTAAAAAAGCTGACTAAACTTGAGCTGGTAAGTGAGCCAACTAGCAAGCAGCATCCTCCATGGTTCTTGTACCACCTGGATTATAACTCCTTGGTTGGAGGTAATGCTTTGTAGAACAACACAGCATCCTGACTTCAGGTTCCTGTCCTGACTTTCATCAATGATGGACTGTGCTCACTGGTTTTGTGTCAACTTGACACAAGCAAGAGTCATCAGAGAGGAAGAAACCTCAGCTGAGGATATTCCTCCATGAGATCCAACTGTAAGGCATTTTCTCAATTAGTGGTCAATGGGGGAGAGCCCAGCCCACAGTGGGTGGTGCCATCCCCAGGCTGGTGGTCCTGGGTTCTATAAGAAAGCAGGCAGAACAAGCCATGGGAAGCAAGCCAGTAAGCATCTCTCATCCATGTCCTCTGCATCAGCTCCTGTCTCCAGGTTCCTGCCCTGTTTGAGTTCCTGTCCTGACTTCCTTCAGTGGTGAACAGCAAATGCTGATGTGTAAGCTAAATAAACCGTTTCCTCCCAAACTTGCTTTTTGGTTATGGTGTTTCATCACATCAACAGAAGCTCTAAGACATGGACCATAACCAGTAAGCTAAACTAAACCCTTTCCTCCCTAAAACACTTTGTCCGATCGTTTATCATAGCAACAGAAAGGAAACCAGAGAGATAATCATCTGCTTGCATTCCTAAATTAGTATGAAGATGGAGTTGTGCCCCTTGTCATTCACCCTTTTAATCATTGGAACCATGATACACATTTCCCTAGGTACATGTCACATAACATGATAATTCTCATGATTTTCAACACACCACAGAGCTCCACACTGAGTGGTATAAGGGCAGAACTACAGGACATAACCCCTTGCCCTAGCACCTCTTATCATAAGGGCTCATTTCTGCCATTTTGGAACTGGTTTTCAGTCTCTGTCTATGGCTTTGAGTGCGTGTGCTCATGTACATGTACTGTGATGACTATTCTTGGTTGTCAACTTGACTATAACTGGAATGAACTATAATCCAAAAATGGAGGGCACACCCTTGATTTGGATCTTGAGACAAGAAGACAACATACCTGTGTGGTGGTTGAGGGTGAGAGAAAGAGCCCTCCTCTCTTGCCCCTGCCACCTGTTGGGGGCAAGGGAGCTGACCCTCCCCCTTACCAGCTGTAGCTCTTGGGAAAGTGGAACCTGCACCTCGCCTGAGCAGCACAGTAGAGCTGACCCTATTGACAAGGGGTGTGGGTGAACCTCCCTAAGAACATGAGCATGGGAGATCAGGCCCCACCCCTTATCTACCATATGGTGGTGTGGGCAGAGGAGAGATGCCCTCCTTGCTGCCTGTAGCAGGTGGAAGAGTTGGCCCTGAGGTCGTAAGAGTGGGAGAGCAGTCCCTGCACCTCACCAGCTGCAGTACTTGGGAGAGCAGGACCTGCACCTCACCTGGGCAACACAGTAGAGCTAACCCTGAAGATGTAGGTATGGGAGAGACAACCCTGAGGATCTGAAAGCAGGAGAACTGGCCCTATCCTTGCTAATCCCTGTAAGGGGTGAACTAGCCATGCTGGAAAGCTCACCCTAGTGGTGAAGACAGGGGAGAGATGGCAGGCTGACCAACCCTGCAATTACCCAGGCCCAGAACCAGGGTTATGAGTTGGCTCACCCCAACATCCACCCCATATGTGATCTGCTGCAACATGTGAAGGGGCTGGTTCTGTGGACCCAAAGCTACAGGATCTCCATGACACAGGACAACAACAGGATATCCAAGAGGAGTCCCAGTGAGGGCCCAGTATCCATAGTGTAGCAGAAACCAGATACTTCAAACCATACCAATGACTCTTTGCAATGAACACTTGCACATAAAGATACATGAATAAAGGGTTTACTGCATGACTCACTATGCCACACTATAGCTTCCATGATGAGATTTTTTCCTCTTTTCCCCCTCTTTCTTAAATTTTATTTTATTTTATTTTGGGGAGAGGGAGGTTGCAAGGGCAAAGAGAGAGGAAATGAATGGGATTGAGGTGCATGATGTGAAAGACACAAAGAATAAATAAAGAATAAATAAAAAGAGAGTTTAAAAAGGAAGAAGACCACATGCCTTTGACCCAGTCTTGAGGCTGGAAGGCACACATCTTTAATGCAGATCTTGAGGTGGGAAGGCACACCCTCAATCTGGGCCACACCTTCTGCTGGAGGTCTATACAAGGACAATGGAGGAAGGAAGGCTGTCTTCCCTCTGCTTGCCCTCACCCTGTCAGCACATCCATGCCTTCACTGGCATCAGAGCCTGCTTCTTCAGGATTCCAGCATCTACAGAAGACCAGCTAAGATATCCAGCCTTGTGGGACTCAGAAAGTACTAGACTTTTTGATTTTCTGTTCACAGCTAGTCATTGTTGAACTGCAGCCTATAAGTCATTCCAATAAATTCATATATATGAATTTGTATACTAATACATGTACATATACATTTTATCCTGATGTTCTATTGTCCCACCAGAGAGAACATGCTGTATCAACTTACAATAACTATTCCAAACACTAAGCCATCACTTTGAGGAGAGAAATAACTTCTGTTTTCTGTGACATAGTCTTATTAGGCTTCCTAGAGTTCAGGGACTTTTCCATGGGTCCCAGGAGAGACACAGAAGCAGGGTCAGCATGCCTTTTATAAAAACAAATATATAAATTAGGGAAAATATACACGTCAGCCATGTATAATCCTTTTCTTTCTCTCCTTTTTTTAACCCTGTAAAATTCTAATTCAAGGTTGGGTATAGTGATAGGTGAGTGTAATCCTAGATATCAGGAGGACAAGGCAAGAGAATCCTTGAGTTTGAGTTCAGTCTGGGTTATAGCTGGACCCTGGGAAAAAACAAACAAACAGACAAACAAAACCAACAAGATTCAAGCCTGGGTAAGAAAAACAACGTATTATTTTTGCTTGAAAATTCCGGCATTTGTGGAAAAGCTACTAAAATTTTGTCTTCAGTCTAACAGTTTAATTTTGGGTTTGAGGATATCTAGGTTTTTACCTACTAGTTTTTCCATACGTCCTAGGCTGGCTGTCTAAGGGCCATGTGTACCAGCGCTCTCAGCTCTCATGTCATGTACTATCAGTCTAAGCTTGGACCACAGCCTTAAAGCATACAGTGACTTCAGTGTTCCTCTCAGGATTCTTGGGGGCCTCGTGGTTTCTTGACCATCCGTCTTTCACCCTGACTCCTATGTTCAGGGCAGGCATCCTGCCTTCTTGCTCCCTGAGGCTTCTTTAACTTCCCTCCTCACTTCCCAGGGCCAGTCAGTGTTCCATGCACCATGTTCTCCTGCAAGCTCTTGAACGTAGTGGCCTTGCCTTGAATCATGGGAATTAAAGGGTTAAATGCTGATACGACGACGACCTGAACCCAAGGATAGACATCTCTCTCTCAAGAGTGCAGCCTCTTTGCAACCTTCAAGGAAAGGGTTTCCTGCCCCCCCCCCCACCGTAGTGGGGCAGTTTCTTGGCCCTGCCTAGCTCCATGGTCTGGACTAATCTCTCCCAACTGAGCTCTCATACCTGCTTATAAAATAATCACTCAGGCTCATTTTAATTACAAACTGTGTGGCCTATGGCTCAGGCTTCTTGCTAGGTAGCTCTTATAACTTAACTCAACTCATTCCTATTAATCTATGTGTTGCCATGTGGCCCTGGCCTCACCAGTCTGCTGGCATCTTGTTGCTCCTTGGGAGGGAGGCTGGTGTCTCCCCAGACTCCGCCCTCCTTCTTTCCGTATCTCTACTTGGATTTTCCACCTTTCTCTAAGCTGCCTTGCCATAGGCCAAAGTAGCTTATTTATTAGCCAATGAGAGCAACATATATTCACAGGGTACAGAAAGACATTCCGCAGCACACCTCTCGCTTCTACTTCAGAGAATCCTCATCCTACACAGTCATCTCTCTTCTTCCCATTCCAAGGCTAAGAACCTGTTGGCTCTTGCACTACTACAGAAGACTTAATTTTTCTCTTAACCTGGTGAATAAAATCATTTTACTATTTTTATTGTGGCTTCTTTCATTCTAGAGGGCTAAGTAAAGACAATGATTCTCTAGACAAAAAATCTTCTATGGCTTGTCTGGTAGTCCTCTGTTCTCCACTTACAGATTTGGGACAACAGTTCATTTGCTTGCTTGTTTGTTTTTTTAGACAGTCTCTTGTAGCACAGGCTGGTCCTGAACTCACTATGTAGCTGAGAATGACCTAGAATTCTCAGTCCTCCCACTGCCCCTTCCCTTAGGCTGGGATGACAAACATGTGCTACCCACATCGGGCTTAGGTTTGTGTGTTGTGTGTACACATGTGTCTGTAAGTCCACATGTATGCACATGTGTGGAGACCAGAGGTCTGCCTTGGGTATCTTCCTCAGTCACTCTCCATTTGATATTTTGAGTAGTAGAATATTTTAAGGTATGTTTCTTTTGTTTATGTTGCATTTGTTTAAGTTACTGTGCCTATATAAAACTCCTGATAGTCTAATAAAGAACTAAATGGTCAATAGCAAGGCAGAAGAAAGAATAGGCATGGCTGGCAGGCAGAGAGGGAATATATATAGAAGGAGAAATCTGGGAGAAGAGAAAGATCTAGGAAGGAGAGCACTATCTAGCAGCCAGAGAAGGAGGAGGACTCCAGAGGTCAGCCACTCAGCTACACATCAAGCCACGGAGTAAGAGTAAGATTTACAGAAGTAAGAGAATGGGAAAAGCCCAGAGGCAAAAGGTAGATGGAATAAGTTAAGAAAACCTGGCAAGAAACTAAGCCAAATGAAAACTGGGCATTCGTAAGTAATAATATGCCTCTATGTGTGATTTATTTGGGAGCTGAGCAGCAGGCCCCCCAAAAGAGAAAAGAACAAAAACTAACAACAAAAACATGGTCTCTCACACTGAACTGGGAGCTTACTTACTTGACTAGAGATGGCTGGCCAGCAAACCCTAGGGACCTTGTTGTCATTGTCACACTCCCAGTTCAGGGCATACAGGCACACACTGCAGTCCCTGGCTCTTTACAGAGGTGCTGAGGATCTGAATGCTCTCATACTCCTGGGACCGTACTTTACCTACTGAGACATCCCTAGCCCTAGATGTTGAAACCAACTTCTTGCTCTCTTCTCATTAAACAAGATACACACTTAAGGACCAAGAACTATCAGTAACCACCCCAAAATCTCCCCTGTAAATACAGCTGCCTCTGCATTGTCAGAGTCTCCTTGCACCCAATTCTACTTCTGTGACTCCTCAGGAAACAGTGTCACAGAAGCAAACAGAGCCTGTGCCAGGGAGTCTGCTCATGACATGGTCGTTATTAAAAATCAAAACACGAAGATAATTTAAAGGTCTGATAAAGAGAAGATGACTCAGTGACTCATGATTCACTTGAATACTCTATAGACATCAAAAGGACAGCCATAAAGACATGAGAATAACACAGGAAATAATTATGAGAGAGTGTATCTTAGATGCAAACTTGTAAAGAAGAAACACATTATGTTTTCCAGTGTATGCACAGGAAACAAAAAGTGTATCAAAGAGCATGGCAGCAGGTGGGAAGAACACAGACCTGTGGTGCGTGTCTTTTCTCTAGAAAAGAATTCTATTCATTCTACTAAGAATAAGCTTAAAAATAAATACAATTTTAACTCACTGAGTCATTCCAGGCTTATTAAAATTTAAGTCAAAGAACCAAGATAAATGAAGTTCATATATAATTTCATATGAGTCTCTCTTGTATACCTAATATTTAAAGAAGTTTATTTCATTACTCTTATGTGTGTGTGTGTGTGTGTGTGTGTGTGTGTGTGTGTGTGTGTGTATAATACACATGGGACATGGAGTGCATGTGGAGGTCAGAGAACAACTTTCAGAAGTCAGTTCTCTCCTTCCACAGGCTTTAGAGATCAAACTCGGGATCAGGCATGTGGGGCAAGTGCTTTTGCCCACTGAGCCCTCTCACAGACCCCAGTTCTATGCTACTGCTCACATCTGAGTGAGTTCAGTGGTACCCATTTTCTAGTTGGATCAACTCTCTGAAAAGTGGTCAAGACCTGGGAAAGGTCAAAGGGCTCTAGTAGGCTAAGCGGATGTCAATGTCCACATACTTGCCCCAGTCTCTCACTGAGACTCAGTCACTGTCCAGGACACTAACAAGCTAGGATTTCTAAGCCATGGTGGGTGAGGAACAGGAAGTTGCCAAATGAATGAGGTTATAGAAGTGACATTTGCCAGTCTGAATAACTAAAATACGGAAGTAGAGAAAAGTATTCCAAAACGGATTAAATATTTCAAAAACCACCTCCTGTTGGATGCCTAGCCTGACTGTACTACAGAACAGTTTGTGGTAATGTCTCTACTGATGACTCTGGGGGTCTTCAACAGCAAAGAAGCTGCCCTGCTTGGCCTGCTTCCACCCAGAGAAGCAGGTGGAATACACATTCTGGAAAAGAATTCCACTTCATACTTTCTTCAAAGTATCCTGGGTACTTGTATTTCCTACGACAAACAAACTAATCCCACATAATACAAGAGACTGCTTTTGTCTCCATAGTAGGCAATGAAAGGGTTAAAGCTTAGCTAGCTCTCTCTCTCTCTCTCTCTCTCTCTCTCTCTCTCTCTCTCTCTCTCTCTCTCTCCCCCACCCTGGAAAAAGTAGCAATTTATTAATTGGGAGAAGCCACCTTCTCCTCAAATTTCCCTTTATTTTTCACTGTGTTACTGACAAAGCACGCTAAGAATGCTTTTCAGTCTCGAAGCTTGCACGGGCTCCTCTGGTCTCCTTTCCCAGACACCCCCTCTGCTCACATTGCTGTCCCTTCTACATTCCCACCCACCATCCACCCACTTGCTTTATCACACTGTGGAGCTGCACCAGCCTCTTGAGCTTTCAATGGAGATATGAAAACCGTCAGTTTCTCTTACAGCTAACAAGAAACTCTCCTGCTCCCATCCCTGGGAATGCCGTGAGCTCTGGGAGATGCCAGCATATCACAATGGTTGGGGCCGTTTGGAAACTTTTCAAGTTGTTTGTATTCATGGATTTGTTCCAACTGAGGCACATGTCTAAAAAAGAATGAATGCCAAAGATAACAAAAAAGGCAAAGACGAGGGAGAAGGGGCACATATCCAGAGCACAGGAGTAAACAAGATAAAACTGACCAAACAGCGGACTGTTCAAGGGCATTGGAATCGCCACCGCATTTGGAGTCACCCAGAAGACGAGGTTAAAGACTGCTTGGCTGTCTCTCAGAAGACCCTGAATGTTTAACAGCTCCCTCACATCCAGGCGAGTAGAGGTCATCGCACTTCGCTGTTATTTAAACTGTTTACAGCCATATTCCAGTGGTCCTTGTTGACAATGCTGTTTCCAGGCAATTTTCTAAAAACGTTCTGATTGCCATTGCTTGTCATTAGCAGCTATAATTTGTTTTCAGGGTGGATGGTCAGCACCGTAATTGCCTTCAGAATGCCAGTGGCTTTGTGTGATATTGGGTGCAACTCTGCCTCCAATTTATTGCTATTTCTTGAACCCAATTTCAATTAAGAAGACTATGCCCTTCCCAGCATCACAGATAATGGAAGATCATTATTTTTGTATTCTTATGGCTACAAATTTCCACAGCACTAACAATTCCAGGCATTACAGTCTTTTACTAATTATCTAGCTCTGGATTCTGAGCCCTAAGCCATTTTTGATGCTGATCTCTAGACTAGCCACTGAGGCTAGGGACGGGTAGTTGGCTGGTGAGAGGTTCCTCCCTTCCTGTTAGAATCCTCACCCTTTTTTCAGGCCACCCCACCCAACTGGGACCTGCACAGGCTGGCTTCATGACTTTGTTTGAAGTTTTTTTGTTTGATGTTCTCCAAATCTATAAAATGCATTCCAAACACAAATATAGATTATTTGATGTCTTGGATTTTCCCCGTTCCTAGTCAGTCATGTTCATTCACTCCTTTACCCCTTCATTAAAACAGGAATTGAGCTCTCCTATGTCAGGCACGCAATGGGTCAGGCTCTGGGAGGCGAGCTGCAGCCTTCCCATGCAGTTGACTGAAAGGACTGCCCACAAGGTATTTAATGCCGGAGACCATATTTAGGGGAACTCAGTGGCACTGTTCATTCCCTTAAGTTGCTTGTGTTGGGGCATTTTATCACAGTCACAGGGGAAGAAATCAACTCAATGAGCCATTTTACAGAGAAGGAAAGAGACACGCTAAGTGGGTGTGTTCAAAGAAATGAAAACTGGAAGAAACAAAAGTACCTTTATTCCTACTGTGTGCATGTGTGTGTGTGTGTGTGTGTGTGTGTGTGTGTGTGTGTGTGTGTTATGATGTATATGTGTGCAAATGTGTGCAAGCACACACATTTGTACATATTCATGTGGAAGGCATATTGGTGTTAGATACCCTCCTCTGTTGGTCTCCATCTTGTTTTCTGAGACAAGGTCTCTCACTGAATCTGGAACTCACTTACTGGTTAGAATGGCTAGCCAGGAGGTTCTAGGGATCCCCCTGTCCCCACCTGCCTGCCTTGAGATTACAGGTATAAGCTACCAGGCTCAGCTTTGTATGTTGGTGCTGAGGATTTGAACTCAGGTACCTTATCCACTGAGCTGTTCCCCGGGCCCCAAAGTGTGAGATCTTAACAAATCATCCTACTACAATGACTACTGCCCTCAAAGACTCAACACTGGAGATTCACAGTGCAGCTTTTAGGGTGAGAACTCAATTATTTATAATGAAAGCTAATATCTGGTCATTAAAATGATGCTCCTTCAGACACTAAGCATTTAAATGTTTACCATTTCCGGATGAAAATATTCCCAAAGGATACTGGACACATTTTTGTGTTAGGATAGACCACAGTGGTTTAATTGACTGCTTGTAGAAGACTTGTTCATGGCAAAGGGACATATTTGCTGCTATGTTGAGTGTATCATGTATGCTGAGGAATGCCCCCTGCAGGTTCATGTAAACACTTGGTCCTCAGTTACTGGAGCTGTTTTGGGAAGTTATGCAGTCCTTAAGAGATGGGAGCTGTATTGGCAGAATTGGGTCACGATGAGATGGACTTTGAGGATAACGTCTTCTGGTTCTGGCCCAAGCTCTCTGCCACCAAGATGTGAAAAGCTCTTTCACATATTCGTGCTGCAAAGGATGGCCCTTTCCCTTCCATGATGAAATACGGCCAAGGCTGTGAGCCAAGGTGAGTCTTTCCTCCTTTAAGTGGCTTCTGCCATGAACTTTGTGGCAGCAATAAGAAAAGTAACCAATATAGAGGCCAGCATGGACCAGTCCTGTACGGTGCACCTGCTCCGTATGCATGAGGCCCTGGGCCCAGTCCTAAGTATTGCACCAAACAAACGCTTTGCCAGATGTGCTGACATCATATGCCTGTAATCCTCTTATGCGGGAGGTAGAGAAGGGGAGATAGATGTAGGATAGAAAATGAAGTCCTTTCACAAAAGCAATGAGAATGAAAAGACACTAGAGTTGTCCCCAGTACATGCTGATGTCCTTAGAAAAGGGGATATTTGGACACAGAGATCTGAACAGAGGGAAGACAGTGTGATAGGACACTGCACAAGCTCAAGAGACAGGTCCAGGCAGACCTTCTCTCACAAGCTACGGAGGGAACCTATCATGCTCGCCACCTTGAATTTGGACCTCTAGCTTTTGAAGTGTGAGACTGTTGTGGCCAATGTCCAGTTTGTGGTTCATTGTTACAGCAGTATTCGGAAGCTAATACACACTCCCAAAGCCATGGAACCTGGAATTCCTTCTCAAATGAGAACAACAGTGTTTTGACAGGCTGGCCCAAGGACAGAGTGAACTTTCCCCAAAAGACTGCCTTTTGAGTTGTGCTACTCAAATGATTAAGGATGCAAGAAGGAACATTTGAATGCTGCTTTTCTGGAAAAAAGTTAAATGGATATGTTAACCTTAGAATTTGTGTCCACCTTTGAGTGGGGCCCAACTGCAGCTGATTCTAACAGATGGATGCTTCTGAGGATCACAGAGGAGCCCCAACAAGTATTCCAAACAGGTTTCAAGCAGAAGCAGCCTTTTCCTTAAAATGTGTGAACATCCTGGCAGTGTGGCAGCCTCCTCGTCCACTCCTCTCTTGAAGTAATTTTCAGGACAAGCTCAAACACAGCTCTCACAGTCAGTTATGGGAGGAGTTAATGACTCCGTGCTCAAAAGGAATGACTTTTCTGAATTATCCATTTGACAAATCTCCCTAAGGTAACACCCGCTACCCCCTGCTTGCTCCCCTAATTGAAGTTAGCAACTGTGTATCAGTCAGCTGCAGTCCATTCCCAGAAGGCAATAGTATTTGTCTTTCATTTCTGAAGAATTCTAAGTTTGCTGTTAGACAGTAAGTCACCTGGAAGTTTCTTTTGACACTTTCTGAATGTTCTCTGTAAATCTTTCCTGCCAGCTACCCATGTTAAGGTCCTCATTGCCCTGGGTTCAGCTCTCCATGACAGCAGTTAGTTCCTCACATGAAATGACTGAAGGGTTCACAGAAACTTGTTCTTCTCCAAAGGACTGTCCTTGTTGGCTTGTCATATGCATCTGAACATCCTAATAAATATATCAGTTTGGAATTAGCTGCTGACTTCATTTCTACATGAGAAGAAATAACCTCTGGGGCCAGAGAGACGGGTCCATAGTTGAGAGCAAGTACTTCTGTTTCAGAGAACCCAGGTTTGGTTCCCAGTACCCATGATGTAACCTCCTGGAACTCCGGTTGTAGGGAGTCCGATCTTTCTTCTGGCTTCTGCAGGCACCTACACTCACATGTGCATACACCGCCTCTACCATATACACAAATTAGTTTTCTCCAACAGAGACCCCCTGGGTATTCAAACCACACTTAAGGGCAGGCCCCAGGCTCAGCAGTAAATGGCCAACACAAAACAAACTCAAACTCAATGGTATTTTGGGAGTTTGGCTGGAGTTTGTTTGCTTATTTGTTTGTTTGTTTGTTTGTGTGTTTGTTTTTGTCTCACAATGCTTTGTCTGGGCTGTTTTGTTTACCTCACAGACATTTTGTTTATATATTATGGTTTCCGATTTTTATGTTTTTTGTGTGTTACATATAACATGTGTCTCAGCAGCTATATGTTTCATGTGATTTTTTTTTTACTTTTTCTGTTTGTTTGTTCCTATTCTTGTTTGTTTGCTTTTATTTTATCTTCTTATTTTTTTTAGATGTCTGTATTCTAACAAGAATAAAAAAGAGTGTGGCTTTGGGTGGGCGGAGAAGCAGGAAGGATCTGGAAGGAGTTGGGGGTAAGGAAACTGTAATCAAAATATATTGTATGAAAAAAATAAATTTTCAATAAAATAATTTTTAAAAAGATCTCTTAAAAATATAAAAGAATATCTGTTTCTTACCTGTATATATGTTTCTACTCTTGTTTAAGGTATTGCACTTATGCATCTCATTTAAAAATGTAATGTAGATTTATAATCCTTGAAAGTTATTATTATAAACTATTTAGGATAATTAAGAAATACAGGGGCTTGGGAATTTAGCTCAGTGGTAGAGTACTTGCCTAGCAAGCCCAAGGCCCTGGGTTTGGTCCTCAGCTTTGGTTTAAAAAAAAAAAAAAAAGAGAAGAAATACAGGCTCCTCTCAGCCCACTGGTGAGTTAAGAAGGAGCAGAGGAGAGCTGCAGTGACTCTGAGCAGGTTTATTTGATGCTTGATTATGTATAAATGTGCTTGTGTGCACACACATATGTAGGCACCTGTGAGCTGCATGATGTGAGTGGCGGGCACTGAACTCTGTTAGAGCTGAGTGAGCATTTTAATTGTCAAGACATCTTTCCAGGTCCCCGGGCTTTGCCTTCCTCCATGGCAGCATTTTCAGCCTTTGGGTTGGCTAGAACAAGGAAAAGCATAAGTAAGGATGTTATAGGATTCTTAGTCACTCTTCTGGAAAGAATTTGACACCTTTCTGCATTTGAGGCAAGTTTTGGTCAGAAGGGACATGATGACTTCTAGGGTCTTCAAAGCCTTGCTCACTCGTTTGCACACAGAACTTATTTCCTTTGCACCCACATTGGCTCTTGCTGAACATTGCATGCACCAATGCCCTGTAGTTTTGTGAGTGAGGGTTATCACGCCCACTACAGATGGTCCCCTGCATGCGATGGTTCAACTTAACCATCTTTCAAGTTTACAATAGTGTAGGAGCAATATGCATTCAGTAGAAACTGTACCTCAGCCAGGCAGTGGTGGTGTACACTTTTAATCCCAGTACTTGGTAGGCAGAGACAGGGGGATCTCCATAAATCCAAGGCCAGCCTTGTCTACAGACCTAGTTCCAGGATGGGTAGGGCTACACACAAAGAAACCCTGTCTTGAAAAACCAAAACAACCAAAAAGAAAAGAAGGAAGGAAGGAAGGAAGGAAGGAAGGAAGGAAGGAAGGAAGAAAGGAAGAAAGAAAGAAAGAAAGAAAGAAAGGAAGGAAGAAAGAAGGAAGGAAAGAAAGAAGGAAAGGAAGAAAGAATTCTACCTGAAAGTTTGAATTTGGCTCTTTTCTGGGGCCGATGGTGTTGTCTGGATCCTGTCTCACATTGCTGAATGAACCACTGATGGAGAGCCACAACTTGCAGTTGGTCCTGGTCATGAGGCAAAGCCACTGTCACTTTTGTGTGTTAAACCATGATGTGTAGAGGGCTACATGCATTGAACATATTTTCAACTTAGGACAATTTCAAACTGTAATGAATTTATCTGGATGCAGCTTCGCTGTCAGTTGAGTACAGCCCTGTCATAACTTGAGAAGTGCCTATGTATGACTCATTCAGCAAGGAATTACGGGAAACACGAATGACTCACACCAACTCTACTCAAGTAATAGTTCACTATCCCATAAGACTTCATTTAAAGATGTGACTCCAAAGATTAAACTACGAAGACTTTTCAGACAGATATGCTTAGCCCTTATAAAGGCAGGGTCCCTTATGACTACACCAGGCACGTGCCTATGGATCCCACTTGAGTATCGTGGAGTGCAATGATAATTGAAGTCATGTTCTCAATAGAGGAAAAATTCCCATGTTTTGCTTGAGTACTCTCAAGTCACTTCATGCTATCCCCCATCACAGGTCTGGATCTCCTTCACCTCTTGGTCCCTGTGGTCATCTGTTTGCTCCCCTTCCGTTTTGTTCCTTCACTCCGTGGGGCTCTCAAGGTGGTTAGTCTCTTTACTTTGCATTTGGCTTCATGTGCTGTTGTGGTTTCCACTGTTCTCTGCCTCCCCCCCCCCCCCCCAAAAAAAGGGAGTCACTGGGATCTTGTGCCTAGTGCTTCAGAATGTGACCTGATTTAGAGATCAGGTCTTTACAGAGCTAATAAGGCCTTCGTGAAGTCCTTCAGTGGACTCACCCAATGGGGTGGGTATCTTTACAGAGGGGAGAAACTTGAGCACCGAAACACATGAACACACAAAGAGGTGGTGATAGTGTATGAGTCAGGGTAGGCTGCCTAACACAATGTCACACACCAAGTAACCAAGTAAAATCTGTCTTTTACAACTGTGGAAGCTGGCAAGGCTGTTAGCGATGGCTTTGCTGGTTTGCTCCTTTGGGAGGGTTTCCTTCTTGATCTGCAGTGAGCCTGCTTCTTACTTGGTCCTCACATGTGGAAGGAGAGGGACAGGGACAGACAGGGGAGAGAAAGAGAAGGGGAGGGAGAATACAAGTGAAATCCCATCCTGAGGGTCTTCCCTTCATGACTTTGTCTAATCCAGATTATCTCCCCCTGGGCCTCTCTTCAAATAGCATGACACTGAGGGCTAGAGATTGAACACAGGGACTTTGGAGGGACACAGCTCAACCCATTGCAAAGGTAAAGCACGGGGAGAAGGTGACCATGACTACCAAAGAGAGAGCAGGAACAATTTTCCTTCCCTCCCTTAGACGGGCCTCAGGCTCTGACTTTGTCTTATGGAACTTTCTCATGGCAGCCTTAGAAATGAAACATTTGCTCTGCTTTAGTCCTTTTTTTGTGGCATTCCACAGAATACTGGAAATGGCTTTCTCGAAATATTTTTTCTTTTTGTGGTGAACTGCAACTCTAACTTCAGCCCACATTTAATCTGCTACTGAAAGTATATTAAAAACTCCTTCTGCTAAGTCTTTCCAGTGGTAAAGTACTGGTAGACAAGATAAGCGGATATTCCTAAATGTGAGGTGAGCTCTCGAAGCTGGGGATGATAGTAATTAATAATCAGTGCTTTCCAGGTATGGTATAGGATGGTAACACATGTAGCTTTACATATATTTATTTCTCATGACAATCCTATGATTGTCATTTATAGTGACATTATTTATACTAACCAAGAAATAGAAACAATCCATTGGCTAACACGTTAACACAAAATTTATATTCATATTCGTTTTGTACAACTATACAAAATTTGTACACAACATGGCCTATTTATTTATGGAATATTATACAGCCAGACAAAGGAACTAATTATTGGTACATGTTAACTCCATGGAGGACCCTTGAAAATGGGCTATATTTTAAAAGCCAAACACTAAAAGGTCACGGGTCTTCTAGCTGCCTTTAAATAAAATAGAGACACGTGAAAAAGAGTAGATTAGTGGCTGTCAGCAGCTGAGAGGAAAGAGATGTGGGTGATTTTTCATGAGTCTGGGATTTCTTGGGATTGTGGGAAGTCCTGAAATTGGAGGGTGGTGATGGATGTACAATCTCGTGACGGTACTGGAAGCTGCTGCACCGTGTGGTGTAAGAGGATGAACTGACTTGGGGGAGGATGGACATGGTGGGGGTGGGGTAGGAGGTGAGGGTTGTCAGGATACAAAGAATACATATGAGAAATTTTTAAAACATAATAAAAAATTTTTCAGGCACTCAGAGGCAGAGGCAGAAGCAGGCAGATCTCTGTGAGTTCGAGTCTAGTCTGGTCTACAAAGTGAGTTTCAGGACAACCAGAGTGACACAAAGATATGTCTCAAAAACCAACCAAACAAACAAACTAATTAATTAATTAAAAGTTTTTAAAATTTAAAAAGGGTGAACAGATACCCTCCCAAATAATTCAGCTCCCTCACATAAATGTTAGCCAGGACAGAAACAGAATAGGTGTTCTTTCCTCATTTTTAGGAAGTGTGTTGGGAGCAGAAGGTTTGTTCCTGAGGACAATATAGGAGCCCGCTGAGCCACTGACCCTGCACCGGAGTCTGTATTTAATGTAATTACTTCACCTGAACTATGTCACCTGCCTCCAGACCAATAGTCTCCCCCAGGTTCCTGAAACCTTGATGCTATTTTCTTTTCTACACTAAATTTCACCCAAGTTAAAAACAAAACACAATCCCCAGCACACCTACAATTTCAGAAATATACAACTCCCACAAGTGTTTCTAATTCCCCATTGTTAGAGGCATAAGCCTGTGAAAATCAACTTCGCCACATTGGCGGAAATTGTCTTCATTCATCCTGCCATGTGCTTCCACGCTCCAGAGAAACAGTATTTGGTTTATTGTTCACTTATTTACCCCAGGGATCCATGTCTTGGCTCAAACAATGTATATTACTATGAGTCAAGCCATCAATGCAACGTTTTGGGTCCAAATCAGTTTCATAACATTGCGGTGGGATGTTACTGCAGACTGGACACACACGCGAGCACTTCAAACTAATACTTAGTGTGTGCTGCCCCCACCCCCAAATTATAAATCACTAGGACATTTAAAATGAAAACCATCAACTAGGGTGAGAGCATAAGTGGAGTATGAGTTTGGTACTTAATCAGATACAAGGCTTTGAAATTAGTCAGTGAATTCTCAAGTGCTCCAAGGTAATTAACTGAAGAAAAAAAAAAGAAAGAAAGAAGAGAGAGAGAGAGAGATGAGAACTTTACTTTTGCTTCCTCCAAAATAAGAATTCAAATCTCTTGTTGGTACCAAGCAAAGTCATTGGTTGGTTTCAATGGCTTCACCTTCGTGTTTTGAAATCGGCGAAAGTCAGGAAAATATCCAGGTTGAACCTCAGGCCAAACTCATTTATTGTGTATAAAATTAAATTTCTGGAACCCCGAAGCTGGTTGCAATTCCAGGAAGGTTTCTCAGGAGAAGCCAGGGAAGTAGATTAATGTGAGAGGCATCAGTAACTCACCACAGGGCCCACACAGGCCTGGGCAGCCCTGGCCTGCCCCAAGCAGGGGCATCTTGTGGGACAGAGTGATAGCTGCCTGGATGTGAAGTCCTCTCCCAGTTTCCTCTTAGTGCCCTGTTATTGATTTGTTCTTTGTATCTTGGTCTAGACCCCACAGCAATTTACTTTCTCACCAGGGCAACTGCTCCTCTATGTCCAATGAACACAGAAATAGAATTCTTTTTAAAATGGCCCCAGAAAATGCTTTTTTAAGATTCAAAAAGATTCCAAAGTTGGGGTACAAGTGTTACACAGATCCCCACCCACTTTCATAGTCTGATGCATGGTTATCAGCCCCCAGCTTCAGGCCTTTATTACCAATGCTTTCATCCCAGGAAACATCAAGCAGACCAAATAGAACAACCCACCCCCACCCCTACCCCCACCCTGGGGCCCAGGGGGAACAGAACCAAAAATGCTCACAGAATAGAAAATAATTTGGGTTCATGATTGAGAGCTGGTGGTAATGGAGCTTGGCTGTTACAATACACATATAAATTTAAAGGTCATAACTCTGACCCATCCTGTTTCATAAAGCACATATTCTAAATAAAGTACACAAAATGTTATGTATAAATATGCCTCAAATTGAATAGAAAATATATTCAACAAAACAAATATTTGAGTTCCAACAACATATCACTTTGCAACTATTAAGGATTTACCAGTAAAGAGATTAACTGACCCCAGTGTTGTGCTGTGTTGTTTACATATAAGTTAACTATAGAAACATCACACAGCCCAAGAGTACCAGAAAAGGAACACAGAGCATTGTGGGAGAAATGTTTCACCCAGACTTACAGGATTATGGAATGTTTCCTATGAAAAGCAACATACACAGAGGACTTAAATGTGCCATATAGTCTACCTATGTGTGCTGGGTACCTGCAATGTATCAGTAGACATTGGTATAGGCTCTCGGGGAAGAGCGACAAGTAAGATGCAGTCCTGCCGTAGTCAGCCCCGCAGGCCCTAACTGAGGAGAGACAGTAAACAGAGCAGTGTAAGCACCCTGGAGAAACTTAGCCAAGGGAAGGCTGGGATGTAGGGAAGAAGGTGTGGTTGCAGTCTTACACAGAGATACCGGGACATCCTTATTTGTAAAGTGGTATTTGAGCAGAAGGCAGTGAGGAAGGATAAGGGTTTCTGTCTGGAGCAACAGCAGTCTAGGAACATAAGAACGAGCTCGAAGACTCTGATGTTCATGGATTCTGAGTGGGCTCAAGATATTAATAACAGGAACAGTTGTCCTGGAGTACCCAGAGCCCCAGAAAGATGGGTAGAAAGTGCTATTGGGAGCATCACATCCTCTCTTCCCATCCATTGGAAGGTGATGCTTTAGATGTCTTTTAAAGAAGAGTAGCAATTTTATTATTATGATGATGATGATAGGGTCTTACTCTGTTTCAAGCTGACCTGCAACTCACTGTGTAGCCTAGGCTGGCCTCAAACTCACAGCAATCCTGTTGCCTCAGCTTGCCAGGTGCTGGGATGACAGGCTTGAAAGCACCTGTCTGCTCTGGAGAAGCAATTTTATTGTTTATTTGGTTTCTTGTTTCTTGCTTTGATTTTTGAGGCAGGGTTTCTAGGTGTCCGCCTGACCCCCCCCCAACCCCCCCCCCCCGGGCTGGGATTAAAGGTATGTGCCACCACCACCCTGCTGAGAGGTAGTTTTAAAGGGCCCCTTTTGTTGCTGTGATAAAAAATGAACTCTAAGCAAGCAACTGAGGAAGCAGGAAGGTGAGATAAGATGACGCTGCATTTAACTAAATTAAAGACCTGGGTAGGGACTAGAGACATGGCTGTCAGTAGGACCTGAGTTCAGATTCTCAGCACTCATGTAAAAAGCCAAGCATGGGGGTATATGCCAATAATCCCAGCACTTGGAGGTGGAGACAGAAGTATCCCTGGGGCCAGTCTAGTTGAACTGATGAGCTATGGGTTCAGTGAGAGACTCTGCCTCAAAGCATAAAGTGAGAACAACCAAGGAAGACACTGATGCCTACTGTAGCCTCCACATGCATGCTCCATCACAAGTGTAGATGCATGTAAAAAATTGAAAATAAATTCTTTAAAAGAGGGCAAGGATGGCACGGGACTGGTGTCGTGGAAACTGTACCTGTAAGAAACGGCTAGATACTGGATGGAGGCTTTTGAAAGCGGGACAAACCACTTGGACTGGATATGAATAATGAGATATGGTATTATGAGAGCAAGGGTTTGGGCCTGATTGGAGGGAAGAATGGAGTTGCCATTGGTTGAGCTAAGAATGACTGCAAGGAGGACATGTCAACTAAATAGGATCAGCCATGAAGATCTGAGCCTGTTCAGCCTTGAGACACTGATTGTTGGTGACATTGACTTAGAAGCAGAAGCTCAGATATCTGGACTAGGGAATCATGAGTAAATAGGTGGCCTTTAAGCCATGAAATGGATGAGCTCATCCACAAGTGAGTCACCCCATATCTGAAATACAACTAAAAACTCAGACTGACCCAATGAGAAGAGATCATTTGTGTGGGGAGAGGAAAAAATCATAACAGAGCATGGAAACTCAACGAGTATTTATACCCAAGATCCAGCTTTTACTAGACATCTCAAAATGGTTCAATAAGGAGAGTCAACCGTATGTACAGACAGTAAAGACAGGGTTCTCCAAAGACAGATTGCAGCTGATTTAGAAGGGAAATTCTGAAAGTAATTGATCACAGCTTGGTTGTTACATGGCTTCCTCCACTCTACAGATTCTAGGAGACCAAGATTTTAAGAGCTGCATGCCATCCCATGACACCCAGAGGCTTGGGCCACCTATGAGTTTATTCCTGTATGCTTCAGTTCATTTTATTGTTCCAAATAAGCACTTGGACTTTTGGTAAAACATTACAAGAAACATTAACACACACAGCAAAGAACTTTAAAATACTTAGAGCATTTAAAAACAACTTTCCATCTGTCTAATAATAAGGAATACAAGAGACTGATCCGTACACAACATTGGATATCTAGTCTTAACTATGTATCAGTGGCCCTGGTGCCCATACTCTTCTAGGTAGCTGGCTGAAGTTCTAAAACCCTTAGGCTAGGAGTCCCCTCTATCGCTGGAGGGTTAAACATTTATTTGTAACTCCAGTGTAATGCAGAAAAGAAATTTTGCTGTCTGGTTTCATGGAGTTTGCAGATAGAGTTCTTCTGTAGGTTTGTGTCTTGGTCATGCTGAATTTTCCTTGGAGACCATTGGCTCACGATCTCTGCTCTTGACCCAGAACTCCCACATGCAGTTAAAATTAGACTAATGGTAACACTTTGGTTAATTTCATGACTTGCAAGAACCACTGATTGCTTTTGTTCCTTTCCTGAGGACAAAATGCTTTCATACCGTTTAAGGGGAGGGCCTTCTCTTCTGAGCCTGCTCTGTCTCAATGCTGAGCATTGCTGTCAGCAGTTAAAGGCAGTGACAGGACCCGAGCTCCCATAGCTGGCCACACAAATACAAGGACTGGGTGGCCTCTGCTGGGAGTGATTTATGCTGGTTGGCGAGGCCTCCCTGCAGAAATCTCTCCCAGACATCCAGAGCCCTGCTGCCTATATCCAGCAGTGAGCCATTTCTTCACATTAGCACTGTGTGGAAAACATTCTTCAAAAGGGCTTCATGTTAAGTCAATGTGTTGGCCAGGAAGGTGGGAAGGAGGTGCTGGGTAAAGAGTAAAAGAAGGGAGTTGACAGAGAGGTGGTGGCATAAAACTGTGGGGGCTGCAGTTTTATTATGGGCTGTATTGCCATCCTGGTGCAAACAGAGTAGGTAACAATTAAGAGAGAATGATTCCACTATGGCTCAAACCCACAAGCTCATGTCTAATGTGGTCTTATTATTTGTTTATATGAAAGCTTAATAAATGAGTGTGGATTCAACCTGATCTGTAATTGGCTTGCTAATTCAGTACAAATTATAGGGTGAAGACAGTGCTTTTCAGCTGTGGGAAATTTTGCCCTTCTCTCCAAAAGGCTATTGGAAATATCTGGGGATGCTTTGGGTTGTGATAACAGAGCATTTCAGGGGAGGTTCTACTTGTATCGAGTGGGTAGAGGCCAGGAGTGCTATTGAACATCTTACAACACATAGGATAATTTCTCCCCCCAAAAGAATTATCCAGCCTCAAGTATCAACTGTGCCACAGTGGATAAACCCTGGCCCAGGGCTACAGACAAATGGGTAGGCTTGGACCTAAGACAGAACTGGAGCACAGAGATGTCCAGTCCAACTTGACTCAGAAACACCAGTGAATGCTTTAAAACATTGGCATGAAATGTGCCCCACCCCAGCGATGCTTGCCTTCAGAAGTTCACCATTATGTTTAACCTTGTAGGTGGATATTTGAAGGGTGGGAGTTTGGTCCCTGGACTTGATCTGTTTACCACCACCTCAGTAGTCAGAAGGCAAGGAGTTTCAGCCAGTTCACATGGAGCCCACTGTAGTGACACCTCTCACCAGTGAGTCCGTCTGAAGAAGGTCCCCTGTAAATAAATTGTTCATGTGATGTTTCCTGATGAGTGGCAAAAATGTCTTCTTTCTTATCTTCTAAGTGTCCCAGCTAATTGAGTGTCAGACAATGGCCACGGAGAGCCATGTTTTCTAAGCCGACATCTTCTGTATGTCTTTTCTCGCTGAGGGATGATAATACTTTCTACATGACCACTCCACAAGGCACAATCTTTAGCCATTGTCTGTCTTCCTTCTCCAGACATTTCCATCCTAAAAGCCACATGAAGTGTTTTAAGAGCTGGCCGAAAAGGGCCCCTCAGTAGCTGCTTCTGTGTGTTGCCTAATGCACGTTAATGGCAACGCGCTCATGCTCACTGCCACCCTTACAGAGGGCTGTGGAGGAAGGACCTTCACTACTCCTTCCTCAACTTTGACAAAGCCCTGCTGATGTGAAGAGCTGCAAAGAGATCATGGGTAGACAGACTGTCTGAAAATTTCCCTCTGTCCTAAAGACCACCTACTCCCACCTTAGAGTCTCATGGACTCCAGACTGGCCTTGAATTTTCTATGTAGCCAAGGATGATCTTGACTTTCTGCTCTTGTCTCACTCCCCAGTGTTGAGATCACAGGTATGCCTCTTCTGTTTATGTAGTGCTGGGGATTGAACCCAGGACTTCATGTATGCTAGGCAAGCACTACTAACTGAGCCATACCCCCAACCTTCTTCATTCTTAAAAATTTATCTGCTAGACAGCAAGGATGATGTACAGAAGATGTCAGCAGAAATATGGCTCTCCGTGGTTACTGTCTGACATTCAGTTAGCTGGGACACTTAGAAGATGAGAAGGAAGACATTTTTGCCACTCATCAGGATACATCACCTGAACAATTTATCTATAGGGGACCTTCTTCAGAAGGACTCACTGGTGAGAGGTGTCACTATAGTGGGCTCCATGTGAACTGGCTAAAACTCCTCAGAAGGGACCCAGCCCAGCCAGCTCTTCACCCAACCACATCCTGACTCAGGGAGAGTCCACTAACTTGCTGAATTCACTGGTAATTTGAGCTGGGAGTAAAGAAATCTCTTTAGTCTCTGTCTCTTCCCCCACCCCGACCCTCACCCCAGTCCACAAAATGTAACCTCAGTCAGTAATTCTCTCTTTTCAGGCTCTCTTCCGGCTTCTGATGGTCAACCAATTCTTCCCCCTTAGTAACATGACTCCTAAGCACGTATTTTGTATTTTCTCATAGTTATTCCTGGAATCTAGGTTAATATTGGAATTTTTTTCCTTTCATGCCAGAAAAGCCTTTCTCCAGCATTCCAGAAACTTCCATGGTAGTATATAAGATCTCAGGTTGGATTGTGGGCTATGTGATAGTGTCTGCCCTGGAATGTGTCTTCTTGGCTAATGGAAGCCTGACTGACGGAAGAACATGGGCCTCTGGATTGGAACCCTGCCACTACCCACAGGATAAAAGAGCAATGTCCAGAGTAGTGAGGAGAATCTATCCAGACCTCCAGGCTGAGGTAGAGGAGCAGAGGGTGGGAGGGAATGGAATTCATCTTCATTCTCTTGGTGAAGGCCTGGGAATGTCTGGTGCATGACAACCCAAGCACTGCTCCCCCACTTTACATGCTCCTCTCCACAAGGCAGCTAGAGAAGGGAGAAAGCAGGCCCTCTTTTGGTTAGCCTTTATTCCTTGAACCAAGTTGTGACAAGCCACTGATTTCTACCCTATAAATTATTCAAAATTCCACCTTCACATTGAGATTGGAAAATCAATCTCCCTGATTAAAAAGTGACCAGCTTCACATTGCCAAATGTTTCTTTAATCTTTTAATTATGTCTAGTTACAGACAGCAGGAGTCTCAAAGAGTCAGGGAGCTGTGCTCTGCACTAAGTGAACTCAACAGATCTATAAGTCCGTCAGCCTTTCTGTGTAGCCATCTAGCCTCATTACCGTAGGTAGAACTGCTTTCAGAAACACTGCCAGAAAATGGTGCCCTTCTCTTTACTTCTATGCCAGGATCACTGGGAAAAAATTGTTGTTTTTAGAGTCTAACTAAAAATGAGACCCTAGAAAGCCTAGTGATCTAGATCCAGTAATCCTAGAAAGATCATTTATTATCCTGCACTGGGTGGGCAGAGACATCAGGCTATCTGGAGCCTGCTGGCCAGCTAGTTTAATCAAATCAGCAAGCTTCAGATTTGCTCTCAAAAATTAAGGTGATTGATGAAGATAGCCAGTTTCAACCTCTGGTATCTACACACATGTACACATGCACACATACACACACACACTACATACACACTTACACAGAGCTATCGTAGCATTACAAGTGTAAAAAACCAATGAGAGGAAGAAATTGATAGCATGCCAATGTTGGTATATAGGCCTAAAAATCCAACCCAAAGCCAGCAGCATAAACAGAGCTGAGATAACCCAGGAACGCTCATAGTGTACATGAACTCCCTGAGCCAAGTTTGTGGAAGAATTACAATCACTTCCACCACCCAGTGCTTCCTGTAAGGTGGCTCTTCTCTCCTGAGCCAGATAAAAGGCAGTCTCTAGAAGGCTTTCTAAGGCAAGCAACAGGTTACTGAATGCAAAACAAGAAGAGAAAGCTCCAGGTTAGCCTTGCAGTATTGCTGGGGATGTCATTTATTAAGTGCATTGTTTGAAAATGCAGAGAAACCTATGATAACAGGGCTCAACAAAACCAAAGCATTTCAGCTGCCAAATGCAGATACACAGCCAGCTGCTCCTGACTGGACATCTTGAGGACTTTCAGCAGAAACTCGTACTGACTAAAGGCGTTCTCACACACTGTCAGCCACTGTTTGAAACACCCTTGCCATGATATGCCTAGCACTGTCCATTTCACAGTCCCCTTTCAAGTGTCTTTTGGAGAAATGGTACCATGACAGGAAATTTAAGGTCCATTCTAAATAGAAAGGAGATTCCGAGTTGGAGTGGCAACCTGTGATTCCATCACGCTGAAGGTTTTGCACAGTGGGATGTCTGGGTCCATAAACTACTGGAGAACCCAGAGCATCAGGATGAAGGATTGCAGGCAGGGGGAGGGAGGGACTGGGACAGTTCTGCAGTATCTATGACCCCTGCAGTGAACCCTGCCTCACCCTGCAAGGCTGCCTCCATTCTTATCAGTCAGGGCATTGACAGCACCTGCTGGAGATGATGCATTCCACGGCCTCACCCACCACCAGCTCACGATAACAGGAGGGCATGCCTCTTGCTCTTAGAAGACAAATTCCTTGTCTATGCTGGAGTTTCAGTGGGGACACTGAAATCTCCAGCAAATACTGAATACATGAACTCCTTGAAACTGCTCAAAGAAGGTAATTTAATTCACATTCCATAAAGATGTATAAAGTTTTTCTAATCACAACACTAGATGGCTGAAAAAAAAAATCCAACCTTTAACTAATTTGACACCCCAGGAGGGCTGAGATTGTTGCAACAGGTTGATGATTTTCCTTATAAAATCAGAATTAAAATGTCATATGCTTGAGTACTTCAAATGTCACTTGAAATCCCTTGTATCTGAAGCCCCGTAGTTTCCTCTGGAAAACACACACATAGACACAGACATATGTATATTCACACATATATACTCACATGTGCACACACATGAATACACATATGCATAAACACACACATATACACAGACTACCTGCTAGTTCTTATGGAGTAGAAAGAATTCTTACCTCAAAGTTCTCTATTGTCCAAACTTATTGGGATGTAGGGACAAGGGCAGTGAATTAATATAGTCATCAGGCATACAGTGGCATCTACATAGGTCAAATGATAAGGGGGCCATCAGGATGAACATATAAAAATGCAAATATAGTGTGGTGGTTTGAATGCTAATGGGCCCATAGACTTATATATTTGAATGTTTGGTATCCAGTTGGTGGGCTGCAGAAGAAGGATCAGGAGGTGTGGTCTTGTTGGAGGAGGTGTGTCACAGGGGTGGGCTTTGAGGTTTCGAAAGCTCACACCAGGCCCAGTCTCTCATGCTCTCTCTGCCTCCATTTCCCAGATATAAAAAGGTATAAGATCTCAGTTTTTTTGTGCCACTTTTCCCTCCTTGCTCTTCCAGGAGGGAATGCTATTGGGTTCAACCTGATGTGGGTCTCATGCAGGTAATCAGAGCTTCTCTGATGCCAAGATAGCAATGCCTAGAGGAGAGTTCCACAAATGCACATGGTTCACGGAGCCTGAGAGTCATTTTATATATCATTTTAAGTGACTTTATTATCTAAAGTTTTAAATGATTTTGGAAGACAGTTTGACCACATTTCAGTCCTCTGTCACAAATGTAGTAGTGATGACAAGAAACACAGCTTCAGGTGTGTGGCCTTTCTACTTGTGGTATCGTGTGTGAATGCTCAAAATGTTTTGGATCCTTGACATTGCAGATTTAGGATTCACTTTAAAAATTATCTACATGAATGATGGGGTGAGAGGGGGTGGCACAGCATACACATGGAGATCAGAAGACAGCTTTGTGGAGACAGTTCTTTCCTTCTACCTTAACGTAGGTTCTGGAGATGGAACTCCAGACTCCAGGCTGACACAGAAAGTGCCTTTACTTACTGAGCCACCTCATTGGTCTGGATTTGAGGTTTCTGTATTAGAGATGCTCAACATGAATTCAAAATCAAGAGGACTGGGCCTGGAGCTCAATGGTAGAGTACTTGTCTGAAGATTCATGAGGTCTCAGGTGATCCCTAGGAGGGAGCACAAAAAAGGGAGGATGAGGGAGAGGGAGGGAGGGAGAGGGAGAGAGAAAGAGAGAGAGAGAATAGAGTAATATGATGTTTAAAAAAAGAGGAAAATTGGTTTGAGTCAGAGGTTGGAAGTTTGACAAGACATACATAAAGACCATGCCAGTCTACATGTTAATGAGGTTGGAAAAAACATTACAAGGCCCCACCCACCCTTGGATGAAGATTTACAGGCAATCAATGGCTGCTGAATGAAGGAGACCATTTTTCTCCAAGAATGAGATCCTGATAGGTTATCTAATAAGATGTGGTCAACCCTAAACATGTGGACATATTTGCAACATTAGATGGACTTAGTAACAATAATGATTGTGTGTGTAACAATAATAATTATTAAAAAGAGGTCATAAGAGGGAGTGGGCAAAGGAAGAGCTGGAAGGGGGAAAGAGGATGGAAATGATGTAAATATAGTATATTCATGTATGAAATTCTTAGAAAATGTAAACATTCATTACAAGTGCAATATATATATATATTTTTTTTTTTCTTTTAGGCATTTTTATTCTAAATGTGCCAGGAAATGGAAATAATTCATACAGATTGACGTCCATGAGCATAGAAGTAGTAAACAGCCCCTAGGAAAAGATGAGAGTTCCCCAGGAGATAGTAAAACATGGGATAAAAAGACACGATCAAGGAATAATTGGAGAAGGAAGAGGAGACTCAAGTAACATAATATAGCTCTCATCAGAGAGTTTAATTCAAAAGTGCTTCAAAGAGTCAAGTATTACAGGGTGCTCAGTAAATAGAGAAGGGCAGGTGCCTTTCAAGCAATGCACGCCAAACACAGTAAGGAATAAATGAAGGAAAGAAAAGCATGGCTAAGAACACACAGGATTCTCTCCCACAATCCAGTGCTCAAAACTGACCAAAATGCACTGCTAAATTCAATATCATATGACATGATGTATAGCAGCTAGAACATTGTATAATGACCCAAGTTGCTGGCTGCAGGGGATTTGACTGTTGGCAGGTTGCAGAGGTACATACTATGTAGATTTCTATGAGAAGTGCCCCGATGCTAGGACTTTTAAAAACAATCCTAGGACCACAGAGACATCTCAGTGGTTAAGAGTACTTGCATTTTCATGGCAAGTGATGTTCAGCTCTCAGCACCCACATTACAAGCCTGGTGTCCAGCACAACATACCTGTAGCCCTGGCTCTGAGGAAGTAGAGTGCTGTGGATGATTCATTGGTAAATAAAACACTGATTGGTCAGTAGCGAGGCAGGAAGTATAGGCGGAACTAAGAGAGAGGAGAATAGAGAGAACAGGAAGGCAAGAGGGAACACTGCAGTGGCCACCAGGACAAGGAAGATGTAAGGTACCAGTAAGCCACAAGCCACATGGCAAAGTATAGATTAATAGAAATGGGCTAAATATAAGAGTAAGAGCTAGACAATGGTAGGCCTGAGCTAATGGCCAAGCAGTTTAAATAATATAAATGTCTGTGTGTTTATTTTATAAGTGGGTTGTTGGAATAACAGGGCTTGGTGGGGGCTGGAGAGAAGGTCTCCAGCCACAGTAGAGACAGAAGGATTGCTCGATTGGGCTTCTTGGTTTACAATCAAGCTGAGAAAAGTCAGGGTCCAGCTTCAAGGAGAGACCTTACCTCAAAGGAATAGGTGAAGAGTGAGAGAAGAGGATACCCGGATGCTTTCTTCTGGACTCTGCATGCACACACACACACACACACACACACACACACACAGGTGAGCATATCCTTATACAGACGCAAACAAACAAAAAACAAGTCTTAAAAGCCCTGGAAAGAAAAACTCCTTCTTCTAGATAATGATTGCACTAGTTTTATGTCAACTTGACAGAAGCTAGAACCATCAGAGAGGAGTGACCCTCAATTGAGAAAATTTCTCCATAAAATTGGGCTGCAGGGCATTTAACTAGTGATTGATGTGAGAGGGCTCAGCCCACTGTGGGTGGAACCACCCCTGGGCTGGTTAGTTCTCTAAGAAGGCAGGCTAAGTGAGCCCTGTGTAGCAATCTAGTAAACAGTACCCTGCAGCCTCTGCATCAGTTGCTCCAGACTCATGCCCTGTTTGAGTCCCTGTCCTGACTTCCTTTGATGATGAACAGCAACATGGACGTATAAGCCAAATAAACCTTTTCCCCTCCATGTTGCTTTGGTCATGGTGTTACATCATAGCAACAAGAACCCTAACTATGACCATGATGAAGGATGGTTTAGCCATTCATTGTTCCTGCAACAGGGAATGAATGCCAGGACTGGGAAATACCATGCTCCAGCTCTGTGGGTGACAGTTACCAACACGGGTCAAAGCTTGTAGGCTCCTCATGTGGCTGGCTCCTCTCACAGCCCAGGCCTCTTATATTAAAGGATATGATTGCCAACGGTCGACTAGACCAAGCATGGAGCCAACCTGAGGCTCCAGACACTGTTTTCACCACAATGGCATTTAAAAAAAAATGTCCTTTACCACAAGGGACATACCCATAGCTGGATCTGAAGTAGCTATAAAATGTGCCAGTGTTCCTTAGCTTAGTTACTAAGAAACTATGTACAGTGGCTTAGTTACTTTCTCATTTCTATGACAGAATGTCAAATGACAGCAGCTTATGGAAGGAAGACTTAATTTGACTCACAGTTGAAGGGTTGAACTGTCATGGTTGGTTGAGAAGCATGACAGCGAAAACACAAGGTGGCTGGTCCCACCGCACCCATTGCTCATGAAGCAGAGCGAATTCTCTGACAGTGCTCTGCTAGTTTTCCTTTTTTTTTTTTTTTTTTTTTTTTCATTCAGTTTGGGATAAATGCTCATGGAATGGTGTTGCCCTCTTCATGGTTGGGTCTTCTCTAGAGGGAATACACAGCAACATGTTACTGGATCAACTCTGAAGGACAAAAATTGGGGAGTTTCTTAAGAGAAGATATGTAGTTAATGGCTCCCACCATCTTCGGCAAAGTACTTTGGAAGGTATAAGGACCACTAGGATGTCACAGCTCTGCGTATCCCTTTCCAACCTTTTCAGGAGTCAGAGTCTTGGCATCTACTGCTTCCCACATGAAGACCACCCAGAGAAAATGACAGGATTTTCATTGACACGCCCATTGTTTTAGGTATACATTTCGATACTAAGAAAAATTATGTTGCATAACTATTATGTTTGTTTAGCAGAATTCTTTGCTAGACTGTAGAATTGGGCTGTAGGGCAAAGCCTTCCTCTGATTGAAGTAAAAATATTGACAGGGTGTACAAGTGTTTATGAATGATTGATCAGTGTGTCTCTACCATCCTCGATGCTCCTTCTAGGTTTGTCAACCAAAGAAGATGTTTAAAAGATTCTTCTGCTGGACAGTGGTGGCACACGCCTTTAATCCCAGCACTCGGGAGGCAGAGGCAGGTGGATCTTTGTGAGTTCGAGGCCAGCCTGATCTACAGAGTAAGATCCAGGACAGGTGCAAAGCTACACAGAGAAACCCTGTCTTGGGAAGAAAAAAAAAGATTCTTCTGAAGAGAAATTGAGGGGTTTAAAAGAAAAGGCCTGTAGAAGTCCAGAACAGCAAGTGAAACCTGCTGCTCAGTGCACCATCATCCTTCTGTGACCCTCAAAGTCAGTGACCCTTCTAGCCAACAAGTAAGCTACCATGTGGGTGCTGTGAATTGAACTCTGGACCTAACTCTTAACCTCTGAGCCATCTCTCCGACCCATTTATCTATCTATCTATCTATCTATCTATCTATCTATCTATCTATCTATCTATCTATCTATCTATAGCAGGAAGGCCTGAGGTTGAGTCCTAGAACCCACATTTTAAAAATTAAAAAAATGGCATGATAGTGTGTGTGCCCCTTTACCTCAGCACCGGTGAGGGAAGGATTGGCAGATCCATAGGGTTTGCTAGTCTGCAAACCCAGTGTACTAAGTGAGTTCCAAGTCAGAGATGGTCTAAAAATAGTGAATGGTACGTAAGGAACAACACCCAACATTGTCTTCTGCTGCATGTGCACACATGTGGAGTGCGAATCCTAATTGGTCTTAATAATAAAAACTAGGAATCAGATATCAGAGTAAATGCCAAAAGATCAGTAAAGGAGCCAGCCACTTGAGAGACTTCTTACCTCTACAGAATCCTCAGCTTGAAAGGACCAAACTCCTGTCTCTACCCCATCTTATCACTTCCCTTTTTGCCCAGTTATATCACTTCCTATTTCTTCCTCCCAAGTGCTGGGATTAAAGGTGTGTGCCACCACTGCCTGGCCACTAGTGACTAGCTCTGCACTCTGATCAAGCTTTATTTGTGAGAGCACAAACAAAATATCACCACACACATGTACATGCAAACTAACACATATGAACATACATACACACACAGAACGGAGCTGGTCATAATGGTACACAATCATAAGCCCACTACTTAGGCTGAGGCCGGAACATTGTGACTTTGATGGCAGCTTGGGTTATACAGTAAGACCCTGTTTCCAAAATCAAAATGAACAAAAACAAAACAAAAGGAAAATGAAATCCCAGGGAAGAAGAGAGAAAACACATTATAGAAGAATTAGCAAAACAAAACTTCATAGTACTTTAGATTAATACAACCATTGAGTGCCTAACGCAGTAAGACACAACCCAAGTCAAGCCTACCATTTTGAAATCTCAGAATACCAAAACAAACAAACAAACAAACAAAACCTGTTCACATGACCATGAAGAAGAATGACAATAACCCTGTCAAGGGAAGCATGGGAAGCCAGGAGATGATGGCTAATGCCTTTAAATTCAGAATAAGATTTATTTTTAATATTCAACTGTAGCCAAGCTGTGAACTAATTCTGAGGTAGAATAAAGATATTTTCAGGCAGGAAAGTTCCCAGCGAACTCACCTGACATGCACTCTTCCTCAGGAAGGGTGTGCCACCGAAATGAGGGCACAAATCAAAAGGAAGAAAACGAAAGGACCAAGTGAGAGAGGCTCTAACACTTGAAGGAAATGAAGAGCACCACAAGACACAAGGCCAGGTGCAACAGTAGTGCCGTTTTGCTCCTGCCCTGAAAACAGTTCAGGATGGAAAAAGAAAAGGGTGTAGGAATTCAGCAAGGAGGTCTTGAGACATGGAAGGATTATCTGTTAGATGTTATTATGTGGAAAGTTTTTGGGGAAAATACTGGACATTTTGGCACTTGGGGATAGTAACATACAAAGTCAACTTGGTGAAAAAAGAAAGGCAATTATTAACTCCAAGAAAAACAAAAAGTTGAACAAGAAAGAACAAGTAATTATAGTTAGTGTTAACTCAGAAGAGAATGTTGTTTACATAGTTATAATAATATAAACCCTGAATATTGATTTAACCCAAAAGGAGAGCACAAGAGAAGAGTGTTGTAGGACAGAATATTTAAATTGTCACCATCTACAGAGGCATTAAATAGAGAAATTGTGGGACATGTAGCACACATGTATCACTCAGAAGTAAGTATCAGAAGAAATACCCAAATTAATTTAAAATTGCATCCTTCTGAGAAGCAGAAATAGTGATGAAGGTAGATGGAGAGAATTTCATTATTTATTTCCTCTTGTTTCTTAAATATTTGTTTGTTTTTGTGTGTGCACACATGTGTGTGTGTGCATGGCATGACAGGCAAATAAAGGTCAGAACATTTGCTGGTTAGCTCTCCCCTTCTACCTTGCCTCCTCTTATTTCTGCTACTGTGCTGTGGACTCTAGGCTGCTGGCCTGTGAGCTTCAGGACACAGCTCCTGTGTCCCCTGTGCCCCATCTCTGGGGGATGGGTGTTGGAAGGATTGGTGCTCACTTCCAAATCCAGCTCTTTATGTATGTGACATAGGTCATAAGGCTCATGTGGCAAGTGCCTGCTGAGCCTTCTCCCTGGTCCTCCTTTCATTTCTTAAAGCCTTTTTTTTTTTTTTTTAACAATGCTTGGTTCTTAAAATGTGTACATTAATTTGTGTAAATTTATTCAAACATTAAACAGCCACGTTCAGATTACTACGAAGGCTCATGATCAACAAATTAGACATATTTCTGCCCTCAAGGGTCCTACAACCTAAACACACATAAGAGTAAACCATATAATTTTTGAATATAACAGAGCCTTGGAGATCCCCAAACCAAGGCAAATATGTTTGCCATTCCAACTTATAGACATATCTAAGTTACATAAACAGATACTCCAAGGTTTTCCCAAGATGCCTGAGAGAGTAATTACAAAACCCTTCCTGTTATCTGAATGTATTTGCACCTGGTAGCACTCGCTACCCAGAACACAAAAACAAACTAGTGTTGGAAGAATCTAATGTGTCTTTATCTGGTTCTCAATTCAACAGAGAAGGCAGTATGGACAGATGGTGGGGGGTGAGCCAAGCCTTCTATGAAGGACAGGTGGGGCTTGTTCCATTCTTGATTCACAGAGGGTGGCTATGAAAGACCTCACCTAGTAGGTCAAGGGTAGAGTCAGTATGGCCCCTGGGAGGTTCCCAGCAATCTGCAATGCTTCAGGAAGTAAATCACTGGAGAGTCACGGAGAATGTGAGCTGCTAATTCATCCCCGATCTATTATTTTTTCTCCGCAGTAGAAATCCCTGTAGGACAATAAAGACTCATTGCCTCATGTGGCTTGACCATGACCAAGCAGTAGCAAGCTGCCTCATGACAATAATAACGTGTTAATGACTTTGATGAGGTAAGATTCATATTATTATCACCTCTTAATTACCTTGGGGCCAACAGGAAAGCAGCTATATGATATACAAACCAAGGAACTTGGGGGAGGAAGTGTTCTCTGAACTGGCCCCTGTGATGATTAATTACTCTGCTTCTGTGAATTATGATTTATACGTGTGTGTGTGTGTGTGTGTGTGTGTGTGTGTGTGTGTGTGTGTGATTGTACTTGTGCAGGTTGCAGAAGGATGTGTTGTGCCCTTCTTTATCATTAGCTGCCATATTCCTTTGAGACAGGATCTTTCCTAGCAACCAAACAAGTGAGCTCCGGAAGTTTGACCTTATGCTAGTGGGACAGAAGAGATATGGTTTGATTGTCAAATATTCCCACAGGCTCCCATATTAGGATGCTTGACACCCAGCTAGGAGTGCTGTTTTGGGAACCTGGAGAATCTTCTGGACATGTTACCTAACCAGTGGCTGTTAGGGTAGTAGCAGTGGGCCTTGAGTCATAGGCTGTCCCTCTCCAGTCTAGCTTTTTGCTTCCTGATCAGCACCGCATGCCATGCAACACCCCTTCCTCACCCATCTGCCATTGCCATGACCCGAGGCCTCTCCAACCCTTTCCTTACCATGATGGACTGTGTCCTCCTTGATCCATGAACCCCATAAACCTCTACTCCCTTGATTCTATCAGGTATTTGATCAAAGCAATGAAAAATAGAGGCTAATAACCCACTGTTTTAACCACTCTGTTCTTGGGCCCTACAAGAAGCACTAGGAGAAAACAGGCGGCTGGGCCCTGGCTGCATTCTGCTCAGGGTTGAGTCTGGTTTGCTATCAAATCACTGACTATGCTTTTCTAGTGTGCTCAGCTTCAGTTGGTTGTTTAAGTGTGAATTGGCCATATTAGTGCATTGAGTTGTTGTGAACATTAACAGCTTTGCCTTGAAAGTATGGGGACTTGAGCTCAGTCCCCAAAACCCATGTAAAAAATCCAGGTATGGTGCCCCATGTCTCTAGTCCCAAAGCTGGGCACTGGATCCCTGAGGCTCACTGGTCAGGCAGCTTCCCTGAATCTGTGAGCTCCAAGTTCATTAAGAGGCCCTGCTTCAAAGGAACAAAGTTGACAGCATAGGAGGAATGACGCCCAGTGTTGTCTTTTAGTCTGGACACACATGTATACTCACAAACTAATGAAATAGTAAGTAGCCTAGAAGAATATGAATCTGTGCATCTACTAATATTTAATAATGACTCACAGTAAAGTTGAAACGTACTGTGCTCATAATTGACATTCTCATGCTGGAAAAGCATTAAAATACTTTCTCCCTAATCAGTAAACCATATAGGAAGCTGTAAAACATCTTAACAGTTCTAGAAGATGGTAACAAAATGACATCTTCAGAGTACTTCCTTCACCAAGATGGCAGCAACTGTTTGCGCTACAACACTTATATCCTCACTATAGAATGAAAAAATGTGATAGGATCTGGGGAGATGGCTAAGTCAGCAAAACTTTGTCTGGTATACTAGCAGGAGGAATCTGAGTTTGGCTCCCAGCACACAAGGAAAAGCCAGGTGAGGAAAGGGTGTCTGGAATATCAGGGTGGGGAGGGGAGAGAAGTGCATCCCTGGAATTCATTGGCAAGCCAGTCTGGCCGAATTGACCAGCTCCAGGTTCAGTAAGAGACTGAATTAAAAGAAGAAATCCAGCATGGACCTCTGGCCTCCATATACATGAATGAGGACTGTGTACACAACACAACACACACACACACCCCGGAGGAAAGAAGAAAATGCACTAGTGATGCATAACACTCTCTCAATCTCTTTCCATCTATATATAGCTCTGTAAATGGATATTTCCTGTCCCAGCTGCTTGATCTCAAGTAACCGATTTAGAGGCTGAATATGAATTATAAATGATCAGTCAATAGCTCAGGCTTGTTACTAGCTAACTCTTACACTTAAATTAACCCATATTTCTTATGTAAGCTTTGCCTCATGGCCTGGTACCTTTTTTCAGTACAATGTGCCCATCTTGCTCCCTCTGTGGGCAAGTCTCTGACTCTATCCTCCTTCCCCCAGCATTTTCAGTTTGGGTTTCCTGCCTAGCCTTATTCTGCCTTACTGTAGGCCAATCAGCATTTTTATTAACCAATGAGAGTAATACATAGTCACAGCATATAGAAGGATTCATTCCACAGCACAGCTCAACTTTGAAACTTTGGTCCCTGGCTTCATGAAAAGAGGCCAGGTTACTCCTATTCTAGTGTTAATCACACAGAGGAAATAAAAGGATTTGCTCCTTTATCTTGATAATGACAGAGTGAGGGGAGGCCAGGAAAGCAAGGAGAGGGTTCTATGTTTACCATATGCAAAGTTGCAACCCTGTCATTTTCTGGAAAACTTGGTTTACATAAGACTACAGGCTATGGTATTAATGTTGTGTAGCGTTTAAATATACAGTGGATATAATAGGCTTTTATGTGCTACAAGACCAAGATCATAACCACCATGCAGAACACTGAATTAGAAAGGTGCTCCAGAATTCCACAGAACCTCCTTAGGAATGAACTGCTAAGACACAACTTGCACCTCATTTATAGACTTACTGTATAATTTTAAGTTGCTCAGAGTCATTTCTCTGAATGACTGAAACAGTCTTTCTGACTGAGGCAATAGAACTTCATCCCAAGTAATGATTTGTTTTGAGTTTACCCCACTACAAAGCCTAGATCATCAGAGGCAGTTGGATGCTCTTAACGATTCGATACCCTTTTCAAACATAATCTTATTCCCCTTGACTTGTTTATTTGATTGTCTTTCCCAAGAGAATGAGCCAGGTTTTGGAGACGTTTATATTCTCAGAATCCCACAGAGCTGTTGACCTGGTAGGTCCCCGAGTCTTTGCTGAATGACGACAGTATTAATAGTGCCTGTTACCTGAACTCAAAAATCCCAATCTAAGAGTACAAGAATTTTAAAACTCCTATCTTGAGTTTAGCACTAAAGAAAGTTCAAACATAGAGTTTAGTAAATAAACACCAGTCACAAATGTCATCCTTCAGAACTGGAGGCACAGAAAGACAAATGTTATATGGTCTCACTCATATCTGAATGCTACAAATCTTGACCTCCTGGAGGTTGAGACTAGAACAGTGATGACCAGAGACCTGGAAAGATGTGGAAGACTGCACTATGATTTGGATATGATTTATACCTCCAAAGCTTATGCATTGAAGGCTTGGTCTCAATGAAGCAGTGTTCAGAGTTGAGGGTTCTAACCTCACCAATGGGTTAACTGGCTGAAGAAGTCATAGCTTAAAAGGCTATTGGGATAAGGTGGAATCCTCACAGGGTGGGGCTTAACTGGATGAAACAGGACACTGCAGGGAAGGATGCCTTTGAGAGTTTGTTTAGTCTTAGCACCCTCACCTCTCCCCCAACCTGGCCACCACAGTAAGCTAAAAAGATTGTCCCTACAACAGGCTCTCTGCTGTATGCTTTCTTTCCTGCCATGGGTCTAAATGCAGTGAAGCCAGCAGGCCATGGTCTGAAACCTCTGAATCCATGAGCCAAAATAAACCTCCATTATTTATCCCGTGTTTTGCCACTATTACAGAAAGCTGACCAATCCAGAGAGAATGGAATGAGGGTGATTAATGACACAAGTGTACCATTTGGTGTGGTGGCCCACAGAGGCTTCCTAATGAGAACTTACTCAGGGTCAGAGAATCTGAGCTTGATTTACCCTGCAGGGCTGCCAGGAGATGATTTGTTCATGAGCGTGGTTACCAGGTGTTTGAAAGGGTCTACACTTGGCTGTATGTTATTGCTTTGATCTTGCAAGGGGAAGGTCTTCTGCCTCTCCTCTTGGCATATTATAAAAAGTCCTTTTGAATAAAAGATGAGGCTGTTGAGTATTGACCCAGGCCCTTCTGAAGCTATTCTGTGTTTCTATCTTTCTTCTCGGCTAGGTTTCTCTTTCTATCTGGTATTTCTTTATTCTTCTCTCCTCCACCTAAGAACCCTTCAAAAGGTGGGAGCAGATCAGAGCTGGTCTCCCATAGACTCCCACAATTTGGTCAGAGTAACTTCTAATGTTTTACAACACAGTAGAATAACTAGTTGGCAACAATAAATTATATGTGTATTTCAAAAGAACTTGTAGAGAAGGTTTGAGTGTTTTCAACGCAAAATGATTATAAGTGTTTAAAGTGATAGCTATGCTAGTTCTGATCATTACATGTTGTGCATCTATATTGAATATAATGTGTGCCCCATAAAACTGAAATGTAATGAACCCCATAAAATGTAGCTATTATATATCAATTCAAAATTGAATACTAAAAAACTCTTCTTAAGGAGCTTGTCATTTAGTTGGTAAGATCAACATATGGGACAATACTTGCTTGCTACACAAGTAAGCCCCAAATTACTTATAATAAAAGTGTAAGTTCAAGAAATATTATTGCAGTGCAAGCTGGAGGAAGTAGGGAAGTCATGGGCTCTTCCTTGGAATACAGGGAAGAGAATTTCCTGTGAAGACCTGAGAAAAATCTGTTCAGGCATTGGCAAGACCCATTTAACCAGAGAGCCACAAACAGGGTCAGACCAACCTCCAGTTGGCCTTGGAAGCCCCAGTCAGGCCTCACACGACATGGTAGCAAACAGCAGCAGCCTAAGAGGCTTCTGGGCAGGATTCGCTCATTAATCTTTTCCTCCTGCTGATGGATGAGGCATCTTATACTAGCTGGAGTCATTACAGCAGATGAGTTCCTGAGAATGTGACAGATGACGGTGGTGGTGGCAGCACCAGGCATCTTGGTCTGCAATGCAGCCAGGCCGGGAAGCACCACTGTTTCCCCGAGTTACAGAAATTTAGAGAAAGGGGTAGGAATGGGATAAAGAGCTTTTATCCACAGCCTTGAAGGGTGGTAATTTGTGAGAGACATCTGGTGCCAGCTCCTCTCTGAGATGGTTTCCATGTGTCTGTCATTTTTCAGGCTAGACAAAATCCAGTCAGAGGAGCTGGTGAGATAGTGCTATTGGTAAAGGGTTTGCCATAAAAGCATGAGGACCTGAGTTCAACGTTCAGCACCCATGTGAGAGCTGAGAGTGGCAGCTCGTACCTGTAATCCCAGCACCATGGAGGCAGAGGTTGGAGGATTGGTCAGCCTAGCTGAGTTGTTTTGCTCAGGTTCAGTGAGAGGCTCTGCCTCAAAGGAAGGTAAAAACCAGGAGTGGTGGTGCACGCCTTTAACCCTGGCACTCAGGAGGCAGAGGAAGGTAGATCTCCATGAGTTTGAGGCCAGCCTGGCCTACACAGCTAATTCCAGGACAGATGGGGGCTACAGAGTGAGATCCAATCTAGAAAAAATAAAGTAGAGAATGAGGAAGAGACCCAACATTAACCTCTGATCTCCATGTATACCTGCAAGGAAATCTGTACACACACACACACACACACACACACACAAAGCAGTCATAGGTAGCCTCTGGATCTCAGAGTTAATTTATGAACTTCCACCTCTCTAGATCTAGATTCTCTACAGATAGTTAAGTATGTGTGTGTTTTTTTTTCTTTTCTTTATCTCTGGAGTCAAAGTAAGCATGCTTGATGGATTATATAATAATGGCTATCCATGAAAATAAATTTATCACCACATTCAGGATGATTATCTCCAAATAATAACTATTTTAAGCCTTTGTAATGGCTATAAAGTATTAGAGCTTCAGCAAAATGAAAGCACACCATAAAGTAAATTCCTCTCAAATTTTATGCAAATTACCCAATTTGAATAAAACCATTAATTAAGTTTACATATGCAGATTAATTCTAACTAGCCATGTTTTAATCCTTAGTTATTAACTACAATCTCAGTGTAATTGTTCCTATCAGTTAGAAAATATTAACAAAAGAGTACTTTAAGTGTTTTATATTTCTATGCATTAGATATAAAATATTAGTGTCCCAATAAAAAAGACGTGAAAATATACTATGATATAATAAATAAATTTATGGGAGTAATTTTATGTTAATTGGAGAGTTTGCTCGAGAACAAAGGGACAATGAATATTTGTGTCTCTCTCTACTTTATCTGTGATCATTTTGCGATGGTTTTTCCATCAAATTGAGGGTTAGGATGACTCTTCGTGGAGACAGTAGGAAGGGTCTTGTCAATGAGTAAGCCTGTCCAAAATACGTTTGGATAGAAAAATTGAGGTGTTTGATCTTCTGTTTTATGTACCAGCGAATAATCATAACAGCTTTAATGAATGTGTTCTCTGCAGCCTAAATACATTTGAAATCACATTTCTGAAAGACATAAAGTAAGAGTTATTGTTTATAAAATCCATTTTGCAGGTACAAAACTGATTGTAAGAATAAATGACTTGGCCAAAGACAGATCTCCAATAACAGACAGAATCAAATCTAACTGCCTTGATTTTAAGTTCAAAGTTCTTGTCACTGAATCTTGTTTATGACAGGGATGTCACTGGTACTGGATGTCTTCCTGACTCTGGAGCAAGGCTCACAAGGGAAAGAGAGAGAACCTTCTCTGTCTCCCCATCACATACCCTCTTATACAGGAAATTATGACACTACTTCCTCCAAATCATAGATCATCAAACTTATTCATGAGGTTTTAAGAATATGTGACAATTATGCCCAGTAATAGAACAGATAAAAGATGTATGGAGGAGGGACCTCTTAGACTTCTTTTTCCAAAAATACAGGTACATATAAATAGACTGATAGAGACTCAGACATACACACTTGGAGGTCAACCATCTGCCACGCTACCATATTGCTTTCAGTTCCGGTTTGGAAGTATTCTACTTCTCCAATCCTTTGTCTAGTTTTTGTTTCTTTGTTTCCTGCTTTCTAAATATTCTGTCTATTTAATCTTAAAAAGACTGCCCACCCCAAAGGAGCTCGATGATCATGCAAGTTTTGGGAAATGGGAGACACTAGAAGATTCTAGAACATTATGATTTTGAGCAAAAGTATTAGAGATCTCATTTGGGCCAAGGAATGTTTTGCCATCTTGTCAGCAAGACAGAAGCATCTCCCCGGGCAAGAAGATTCATAAGTAATGGAACATAGTGGAAAATGCACACAAGGAAGAGGACCTAGGCATAAATAGTCTGTAATTTTCTGTGACCTGTTTTAATTCTCCTGTGTGAGAAAGGGAACTCTTCCTATGGAAGATGGCATGGCTCTTACCATCCTTTATAGTTCTATTAACTGGTATCATAACAGGATTTATCCAAAAACAGAAACACTGACTAACTGTTCTCCTGAATGCGTGGTAGGGAATTTTAGCTAATTCAATGTTGTAGTAAATTAGTAACTGTTATGATTTGCCATTTTGTGTTTTTAATAAACATAACCCAAATATACAGATGTCACTAAGGAGTGTGGTAAATACTCAACCATCTCTTCCATTCTTATCTGGCAGTTTTTCAGGTATACGCACCTGTGGCCGGCATAATGGGGTCTGGTCTGAATCTGCCTCCTGCAGTACCACAGCTCATGAGAGGTCAGAGCTGACAGAGCACAGCTTTCAGGCACACACTCACACCCATCCAGCAGTGGAGGCTAGTTTTGCATCTGGCACTATACTAGGAAATGAATTGAAAATAGGAAATTGGAGGGTATGGTCCCTGCCTTTCTCGAACTTACATTCCAGCTCAGGGGACAAAGAAGCACAGTGCTGTGGCTTGGATCTGGAATAATCTTCAACATCTTGAGTTAAATGCTTGTTCTCCAGTTTAGTGTTATTGGGAGAAGGTGGAACTTTAAGGGTGGGGCCTATGGAGGATGTGTCTTCAAAGGGGATAGTGACACCCTGACTGCTGATTCTGCTCTTCCTCTTTCCTTCTCATGTCCCTCTATCCTCTTTGCCTTCCTCTTCTCCCTCCTCTTTTGTCTTTCAAATCCTCGGTAGGAGGTTACCAATTTTGCCCTGCCACTATGCACCACAGGTCCAAAGCAAAGGCATTAGTTGATCACAAACCCAAACCTCTAAAACTGTGAACCAAAACAAGCCTTTTCTTATTCTAAGTTGACTATCTCAGTTACCTGTTATAGTCACAGAATGCTGACAACACACACAGCATTCAGAATCTCAAACCAGGTAAACCTTTTGGCCTATGATATTAAAGAAAACTAAAACCATTGGCTTTGTTGGTTTAGGCTTATGTAACTGAATACCTTAGACTGATTTTATTAGCACTTTGGAAGGTGGCAAGTCCAAGATAAAGGTGCTGAAAGAGGTAGTGTCCAGTGGATGCCACCCTCTTGGCTTGCAGATGGCTGCCTTCTCAATGCATCCTCACAAGGCTGCAAGAAGGAACTCTCTTTTCCTTTTCTTCTTTAAGGATGCCAAGCCAGCCATAGAAGCCCTGTTCTCATGACCTTGTTAAAATTTAATCACCTCTCAACATCCCACCTCCTAATACATCTATTAGAATGAGGTCTTTGATATACATGAACTTGGGTAATATGTGCCATGTAGACCTGTACTGTTCAATCGGATAGCTCCTTATGGCTACCAAGCTCTTGACATAGGGCTCATGTGTTCAGACCTGCTGTAAATTATACAGAGATGACTCAGAGGTTTAGAGCATATGCTGGTTCATTTTTGTCAACTTGACACAAACCTAGACATATCTGGGAAGAGGGAATTTCAACTGAGGAAATGCTCCCATCAGACTGGGCTGTAAGCAAGTATGTGGGAACATTTTCTTGATTAATGATTGTGGTGGGATGGCCCAGCAAATTGAGGGTGGTGCTAGCCATGAACAGGTTCCTGCCTTTAGTGTCTCCCTTGACTTCTCTTCATGATGTCCTATAAAAAGCCATCTAAAACAAACCCTTTTACCCAAGTCACTTATGGTCATTGTGTTTATCACAGCAACAGGACAGATTGCGTGCTGCTCGTGCAGGGGAACCAGCTTCAGCTCTCAGCATCCATATGCACCTCCTAATAATCTGTAACTCTAGTTCTAGTGAATCGGACCCCTTCTTCTGGCTTCTGTGGGTTCTTACATGTATGTGGTACACATAAACTCATACAAGCACACATATACACACATTTTAAAAATGATGTGCTGTCTGTATAAAATATAGAAAAAAAAAAACCCAAATACCTCGTTGTTGATTTTTTTAAATTAATGACATGTTGAAGCAATATTGTTTTGGATATACTGGGTTATGGCAAAATAACATTCAATTTTATTATGCTAGTTTCTTTTATTATTGTTTAAGGCAACACTTAGAAATTTAACATGGCTTCTGGGACTAGCATTTGTATTTTGTGTTACATTTTTATTAAATGCTAGTGGCCTAGCCTATTGACTCTCAAATGGACTGCTCTTAGGACATTTGGCAGTGTCCTGAAATAGTCCTAGTGTCTGGGCGGCAGAGGTTCAAAACATTTCCATATGCCCTTTAATGCCCAGGGCTGCTTTACTCTGCCGCAAAGAATTACCTGTCCCCACATGGCAACTTTACCAAAGTTGAGAGACCCCAGTCTGGAGAAATCAGCTAAAAAAGCATTAAAAGAGCTTTGGGCCCACAAGACGGTTCAGCAGGTAAAGGCACCTGTCACCATGCCCGACAAATGGAATTCTATGTCCAGGACCCACAAGATGAAAGGACAGAATCAACTCCTGAAAACTGTCCTCTGGCCTCCACATGCATTGTGGCACTCGTGCCCACACACATACACACACAAAGTCACATAAGCTTTAAGATGTTAAAAACTAGAAGAGCTGAATGTGAACAAGTCTTGAAATTTCCACCCACGTAACGCAGTGTGTGCGATGTGGTGATCGGTGCACACACTGTCATTTGAAATATAAAGCCTTGAGGTCTGACACATCCCATTTGTATGGGGGGGGGAGCTGGGGGGGGAAGCAACTGTACAAGCAAAGAAGGGAATACAGAGCAGCCGGTTCATACCCTCTTTCAGATGCTGGTGGTGATATGCCAGCAGCATGCCCTCAAGGGAGAGCTGGAGGTGTTCCCAGGTCCCCGAATAGATGGATTGTAGTTTGAGGCACCTGCTTGTGGAGTTGAATAGTCATGACACATGTTCATGGCAAACCACTTCAAATCCTAAACGAAAGACTTTGCAATTTTAAACCAGACTGGTTGGTAAGTTCCACGATGAAGATTCTAGAGCACAAAATGCAAAAGGGGAGGCAAGCCGTTCATCACAACAAAGTCTGTTTCTGGTTCACATAGCTTAGGGAAGCTAAGAGTTGGAAGAGAGCAGGTGAGACAACACAACTGGAAAGTGCTTATCTTAGAAGTATGGGGACCTGAGTCCAGCCTCCAGAAACTGTGTCTAAAAAATAGAATAAAAATCACAGAGGTGGTAGCATGCACTTGTAACCTCAGCACTGGGGGTGGGGGGCAGGGACAGAGCTGTCCCTGGGGCCTACTGGCATCTGGTCTAGCCTAAATTGGTGAGCCAATGAAAAGGAGGTAGACAGTGCCCTGAGAAAAAACACCTAAGGCTGTCCTCAGGTCTCTACACATGCGCACACCCACCATATGTGCACGCACACAAACATGCACACATGAAGAAAGAAAAGAAATGGGACAAAATCAGTCCTAACTCTGTAATATCCTAGGAATTGCATCTCTTTTGAAAACATGCCTGGTTTCAGTGGGTTTTCCCCTATTCCAAAGTAACACAGTACTGATGACTCTGGCTTTTCTGGCTCCTTGGACTTTAGTGAAGACATAATTACTATATTTGGATGTGATGCACTGAGAACTGGGGGTTGATGGGTGATGAAGTTTGGGGACTCTTTTCTGTTTGTATCTGTATGCAAAGAGGCAGTGATACTCTTGTCATTGAAGTCTCCTGCAAAGAACTCCGGAAGCATATTCCCATTAGTTCTCTGCGGGTGGAAATTTCCTCTTGCCCACCAAGCCCCACTGCATCTTTCTGAAAACCATACTTTTCAGGACTTCCTGATCTAGAGCCTGGCTCTCCTTGACTTGCCCTATTTCAAGTGCAACCGTCAATTTGGGATTCTGAATATAGAGCTTTTTCATTGGCGCACCTGCACTAATTTTGTTTCCGGGGCAGCTGGGGTCACCACTTCAACATCCAGAAGGTAGAGTTTCCCTAAACTCACAATCTTCAAAATTCAGGCACACATAAGAACACTTGTAAGCAAAAATAAATTGGTTGGTGATTGGTGAATGAAAATGATCTCCTTATAGAAACCACTTAAGGAAAACCAGGATTGCTTTGCAAATACTGTGCTGTGCCACTCAACCACAGGAGAAAAAAAAGAAACAAACCAAGCCACACTACTTTACATAACTTGAGGACCTCATATAACCTCTTCCACTCTTCCCAGATTCATCCCCTGCCTTTAGAGCATAATAAATTTGTGGAGTAAAACATGCAGGGAAAGTTTATTCAGAATAAAGATAAGTCTAACCTTGGTCTGTTTGAAGAACAGAGAGAACACAGAGTTAAGTTATACTAGTTGTTAACTACGCCAACCCTTCTCTGGGTCTGTGGGCAGACTGCACTTCCCTACCCGCGTGTATTTAGACAAGGTTTGGCTCATGAAGTACGAACAGAGGGGATGCATGCCACTTTGGGTCCCCTTTGAGAGAAAGTGGCAATGTCACCATGGATCAGCCTGACTTGTTGAGGCACCTGAATAATTAAAGTCCCTTTGCATAGTCACTATGTATCCTGGGCCTGGGAAGTCCCAAAGGTTTTCAAGTTTTCCTTACTGTGGCATGGCCTAGTCTCTCCTGACTAATGACACAGCTCCTGGTTTTGTTCTCTGTATCATCTTCCAAATCTAAGATGGGAAAAGAAACTTCAAATATAAGCAAGTAATCATCAAAAATGATCATTCCAAAATGAGCTTTTCCTATGTCTTACTTCCCATTGCACATTCAGAGACCTGCAATGTCTCAGCCTCTGCATCCAATATACATTGAAACTTAAAAGTGTGGAGAGCAGTGCTGAGGAAATGAGAGTAGAGACAGCCATTCAATGAACTCTTATTAGGTTTCTTTATTGACTTGTGTGCCTGTACACACACACACACACACACACACACACACACACACACACACACACGCTTGAACCATGGAACAAGAGGAGTTGGTTGGTTTCCTCCTTCCACCCTGTGGGACTTGGGAATTGAACTTGGGTCCTCTGGCTTGGAGGCAGGTATCTCCACCTGCTGAGCCATCTTATTAGCCCAGAGGAGAGTCAGTTTGAATGACTCTCTCTCTCTCTCTCTCTCTCTCTCTCTCTCTCTCTCTCTCTCTCTCTCGTGTGTGTGTGTGTGTGTGTGTGTGTGTGTGTGTGTGTGTGTGAGAGATAGAGTGTGTCTTGCCTGTGCCATCTTTCCAGTGTCTCTCCCTACTTTCAATCTGCTGATTTGCCCCACTTTTCCTTGATGCCAACTCAATCATGTTGCCGCAGAATCATTTCTAATGACTGCTTTTTCCATGCCCTGGGTGGGTGCAGCCAGCTTTCCATTATGGTTTTGGATGCTTGTGGTCCCTGCTGGATTGCTGAGCAGAGACTACCAACGTGCAGAGCACCTGCAACGTCTGACCCTCTGCAGTATCCAGTTTTTCCATGTACCCCCTTTTTGGTTCCCCCACTGCGTATGAACCACAAGCATGCAAGCGTGAAGTCTGAATGCTAATGAAAAGGGAAATCTGGGTTAGTTGTGGCAATGTCTGAGCTGGAAATTCCTCTGGCTCTGGGGCTTGTGTTGGCCACATGACTGCTCCTGGCTGCATCAGCTGCTGAGCACTGGCTTCCTACGATGCTTTGAGCATTTAGATAGGTTTCTTTTTGGTTTCTACTTAATTTTCTGTTTTGTCAAAATGAAGCATGTGTATAGTTTAAAAACAAAAAGCAAAACTGGACAAGTCAATAGAACCAATAACGGCAAAGAACAGCTTGTCTGTTCCACTGCTCTGTCCTTCCTCGCTCTGGGTTCATGACTCTTGGGACCATCTACTTGAAAATCCTATCTCTGCTTTTGCCTCCACTGGGTCATATGTCTTCTGACTTAGAGTTTCCGTTGCAGAACACAAAAGCTTAGCTTTACTAACACCAGTGTCTGCACACACACACACACACACACACACACACACACACACACACACACACACACGTTCAGCATCAATTGGTGTTTTCTGTGTAACAATCCACTTCAATACTTATTGGCTTAAGGGAACCATTTATTTACCCACAATCCTGCTGATCAGCAGTTTGAACTTGGCTGGGCAGGGTGATTTTTCTGGTCTTGGCTGAGCTCATTTTTGCAGCTGTGGGGTTGGTTACTGTGTTGGCTCAGAGCTGGCTGGCCTAAGTGGCTCCAGCTGGGCTGGCTCTTTCTTACTCCTTGTTATTTTTTTACATCCTGCCATGGATTCTGCTAGCCTGTTCACTCACAGGATGGTAAGGTTACAAGATTAAAGAGGAAGTGTATACAGGTTCTTGAGGGCAAGACTCAGAACCACCCCTTCTGTGGCCTACACCAGGGGATGAAAAACACACCCCACCTCTTAACAGGACGTGCTTCCAAATGTTATTGCAAAGAGCACAGAATCATGGCTTCTTCTATAATCTACCTTGCCACAGACACAAGCATTGCAAAGAGAAAATTTAGTGTCCCTCAGGATCTGGGAGGGATTAGTTCCAGGTTGCTGCCAAGTCCTAAAACCTAAGTGTGCCATGTTCCTCATAAAAAGAAATTTACTTATAACCTATTCACCTCTTAATGGATAACTTAATTTTCTTTTATATTTATCTGTTCTTTTGCATGTGCACAGGAGCCCATGGATGCTGTGTCATGTATGTGGAGGACAGAGGACAACTTGCAGGAGTTGCTTCTCCCCTTCTATCATGTAGGTCCAGGGGAGTGAATTCAGGCCATTTGAGTCAACTTGTTGGCCCTTGATGAATATTTAAGCTACCTCTTCAATACTTAAATATCTAACAGGATGTAAATGTTATTTATAAGTTGTTATATTGCATTAACAAAAGGGAGAAAGCAGCTGTAATCATTTAGTGAAGATATAACTAAAATAGTATTTTTGATCCTAAGTCATTGAATCTGCAGAGGGGAAGGCCTGGGTGGCTGACTACACACACTGGTTCTCCACCAATATTCCATTCACATAGCTGCAGTATCTCATCACCAGTGTGAGCCAAGTTAGTATTTTCCCCACTACAGCAATAGATGTTAACTTATTACTTGGCCTCATAGTGACTACAATTATTATTTCCTCCTATATAAAGACTTCTGCTTCAGTTGCCAGAATAAATCATTGTTCCGAGTTCCTTGTTTCTTGGCTTTTTGTAAGTACTTACCACTAACTCAGTTCCACATTCTGAAGTAAGCAATGAATGTACTTGTGTTTGTGTGTGTTTGTGTGTGTGTGTGTGTGTGTGTGTGTGTGTGTGTGTGTGTGTGTGAGAGAGAGAGAGAGAGAGAGAGAGAGAGAGAGAGAGAGAGAGAGAGAGAGAGACAGAAACAGAGATACAGAGTAAATCAGAGACACACAGAGAGAGACAGACAGAGAAAGACAGAGATGCCCCATCATGTGAGAGGATGCGCAGAGTCTTGAAGAGGCCATCAGGTACCCTGTTCTTTTACTTCCTACTTTCTTCCCTTGAGACACAGTTCTCATTGGTCCTGGAGCTAGGCTAATAGCCAGCAATTCCAGCCATCCTGCTGTTTCCACTCACCCACAATCCTGGGGTTGTGGTATTTACCACACGGGCATGGGTATTTACCACACCCAGCTTTCTATATTGGTTCTAGGGATTCAAACTCACGTCCTTATGCTTGCGCAGCCAGAACTCAGGCCCACTGATCACACCCCTTAGCCCAGCAAGCAAAGATCTCTTAAGAGCATGCATATCTCCACATGTTTTTCTCCCCCCTTTTTTTTAAGGAAGAAAATGTTTATAAGGAAAAAAACCTTAATAAATAGTTATGTTTGGCCATGGGGGGAAAAAAAGAACATGCATATCTGTCCTCATTGCGACCTGATTCTTCCTGTGGCCACCACACAATATCACTCTAAGGATTTCCTTCCATGCCCTCCTATGTACACAGTCCTGCTTCTTACTTCCCAGCATCCTTTCTTTCTCATGGTGGATGACCACACCTTCCAGCAGATTCCAGAGCAATCTTTCATAGGAAGAATCTTTTAGGCCCGTTCCTTTGAGTGTCTTCGAATCTCACTTACACGCTCACTGGCCAGCTTGCCTGGGAGCAAGTTCTTAGGTGGTAATGTTTCTTGTAAGTTGCTAAAGGAGCTGCTCTTCTAGGCAGTGCTTTTGCAAGAGCTCTGGGGCCACCATGAGACCTGATCCTTTGCACTTAATCGGATTATCTTCTTTAGAGTTTATCAGAATTGCTTAGTTATTACCGTACTTCTGAAAAGAGATACAAGAGTGTTTTAGAAAAGGTCTTCATGTCTTAGTTCATGGACTCTTCCAATCTGGTAGCTTTTCTGCTCTATTATTATGAGATCCCTCTTGAATATTCTTTATAGGCCCTATGCTTTTTTAGGTTTTCCTTAAAACTTGTGTTTTTTTTTTCTTTTTTCTTTTTTAGGTTTTAAAACTTTGCTTTTCTGTATTCCTATCATCACATTATACATATATATATATATATATAATATTTCTTAATTCTTAGAGAATTTCATGCATGCATACAGTGCATTTGGACCATATTTCCCCTCAACTGTTCCTCCTCTAACTTCTCCCTGATTCACTCCTCTCCCTCACAACTTCACTTCCTCTCTCTCCATCTCCATCTCTTCATCCTCTGTCTTTGTCTCTCTGTCTGTCTGTCTCATAACCTACTCAATTTGTGTTGCGCATATATGCATGGGTGTGGGGTCATTCACAGGAGCCTGGTTGGCCTATCAAGGGCCACACCCTTGAACAAAAAGGACTCTCCTTCCCACAAAACCATTAACTCTCAATAAGTCCTAAGATGGGTGTGGGGATTCATGAGCCCCTCCATTTCATGCTGGAATGCTGACTGGCTTGATCTTCTTCAGGTCTTGCGCAGGCAACCACAGCTGCTGTGAGGTCAGAAGTGTAGTACTCCCATCATATTAGAAGATACTGTTTCCCTCTGGTTCTCCCTGACCATGGGCTCTTACCGTCTTTCTGCCCCCTCCTGCAATAATCCCTGTGTCTTGGGGAGGGTGTAATGTTGGCATCCCATTTGTGACTGAGTACTGCAAAGGGAACTGTTACTCAAGTGAAGAGGCAGAATACAGAATGGGGAAAATAGTTTCCAGCTGCACACCTGACAGAGGATTATATTATATTATCATTATCATTATATTGAGTGTATAAAGATCTAAAAACTAGCTAAGTTAAAATGTGGGCCATGGAATTAAACATAAAGCTCTCAAAAGAAGAAATACAAATGGCTAAGAATTACTTTTAAAAATGTTCACCATCTTTAGCCATCAGGGAAATACAATATTAAAAAAAAATTTTAAGTCCTAGAAGCTCTTGAAGTCTTCATAATATTCCCAATGTAAGAACATCTTGTTCTTGTTTCATGGCAATATCTTTTATCAGAACACTGAGTAAATTCCATTTGCCATGTTGATTACCCTTTCTCTGTGACATAACACACTCACAGGTTTCATTGATTGGGATATGGCCAGTATTCTCCTCACCACAGTGCATTAGTATTGTTCATGCCACTGTAACAAAACACCTGACAGAAATGACTAGGGAAGAGGATTGATTTTAGCTCATGGTCTCAGATAGCTCAGTCTATGATGGCAAGGAAGATATAGTAGAGCAGAGCAGTTCATAATACAGCAAGCTAAGAAGCAGAATGCCTGTGCTCAATGGCTTTATCCCTTTTCTCTTTTCCCCAGGCTATGTAAGGGTGGCACCTACTCTTCATTGTATCCTCTCTGAAAATGTCATCACAGCCATACCAGGAGGTGTATATCACCAATCAAGTTGATAATAAAGATCATGATCCTGACACCCCTTGCTCATATAACCCCTCCTCCCTCTCTTCAGCTGGACTCCAGGAGCTCCATCCAGTGCTTGGCTGTAGATCTCTGCATCTGCTTCCATCAGTTAATGGATGTAGGTTCTATGATGACAATTAGGGTAGTCACCAATCTGATTACAGGAGAAGGCCAGTTCAGGCACGCTCTCTACTATTGCCAGCAGTCTTAGTTGGGGTCATCCTTGTGGGTTCCTGGGAATTTCCCTGGCACCAGGTTTCTCCCTAGACCCATAATGGCTCCCTCTGTCAAGTTATCTCTTTAATTGCTCTGCTGTGATGGGGCTGCGATGGGTGGGAGAGGGGCATGGGATATGCCCTCAGGATCTAGGGCCTAGAGAGCTGGGCTGTCCAGCTGGTAGCTCAGACACTCACTCTCTTGTTTCTCTTAAGGAACAAACAGGAACATACCAAGGAACAGATGATTCAAAGTCAGACAAATCCCAGGGGGGCATTTAATTCTGTAACTCCATGTCCAGTGTCTGGGGCATGTGGTGGTGTGATATGAGCTCCAATTGACTTGAATATCTCCACCTTTATGCCCTGAACATTTGAGGCCTACATGGCCTCTAACTTGGGCTGGCTACATTCATTGCCTGTAGCTTTCATTATAGATGACCCATGTTTCTAGTATCTCCAATTTCCTGGGGTCTTCACTGTGACTTAGATTTTGCTTTTCAGCTTTTTGCATTTCCTAGTCATGGGTTCCCAGAGGGACCCTGACTACTACAAATTTTATGGCCTCCCAGCCTTTCCTTAAAAATACTGGAGGAAGTCTCCCTATTCCTCTGACTCTTGCATTCTGAATGTCTGCAAAATCAGCACCCAATAGATAATGGGTGCCAAAGTCTTCCACCAGCATGAGCAGTAGCTGAAACCCCTTGAACCATGGCTGTAGGGGTCCCTGATTGGCTGGATCTCTAAACGCAGGAAACACTTCCATAGGCAGATCCGTGCATTTAGGATATCCTGGTATCTTTTTCTTCTCACAGACATCTTTCACGTAAATTTAGTCTTATACCCTGTATCCTGCAATGGGTGGTATCTAGCCACTTTCCTACTCCCCTAGTATGTAGTGCTTGGCATCTCTTCAATGGCCCTAATGTCTTCAACAATGACACTCTCCTTGTTCAAAGCCTTCATTTCCTTCCTTTTTTGTGGTCAATCTATGTATCTTCCCAATCCCCTTGGCTCTGATTTTTACTCCCCATTTTTATTGTAAACCTGGGTAAAAGCAGCCAGTAATTACCATGCCTCAATGCTGTCTTGAAAATTTCTTTGCTGAAATAGCTAGTCCACCACCTTTAAACTCAGCTGCTTCCCAATTATCCAAGAAATATACAAAATATAGATACATTCTTTGTCAAGAGGCCACCTGAATGACCTTCTGTCCAATTGCCTGTTGAACCCACTTCATTATCTGCATTTCTACCAGCATTCTGGTATTCTAAGTTCCCACTAGAATTTTCCCTTAATCTGAGTTTACAGCCTTCTGGGTTTTTCTATCACCAAACCCCTCCACACTTCTGATTTGGAAGGCCTAAGAACCACCTGGTGGGGTTTAGTCATGGCAAAGGCACCACTTCTCAGCTACCAGTTTTCTGTATTGATTACTTTTCATGTTTCTGTGACATAAGAAGGAAGGACTCATTTTGGTGAATGGCTTCCGATGGTTTAGCCCATCGCGGTGGGGAGGATTGGGGTCCTTTGTGTCCTGATAGCTGGGGAGCAGAAGGAAGGAGAATGCTGGCACTCCGCTGGCTTTCTCCTGCACCTTTTATTTTGTCTAGGTCTCTAGACTATGGGATGGTGCCATCCACCATCAATGTGGAATCACTCCATCACCACCACTACCACCACCCCACCACCCAGCCCCATGAGTCTTCTCTAGAAACATCCTCAGTTGTATACTCACAGGCGTACCTCACCAGCAGTCTGTGTTTACTCTGTGTCAATGTGACTAATCACCTGGCAAGAAGCAACTTAAGAAATGGAACAAATGTTGGCTTAAGTGTGAGAGTTCAGTCCACCACAACGGGGAAGATAGGGCTGTGAGATTAGCTTGTAAGGGTGACAGTGGGAACAGAAGGCTCACATCTCAGGGGTCCAGGAAGTACATACAACAAGGCTGTAAATGCCAAGGCTCACCTCTTAGTGACCCACTTCCTCCAGGGAGGCTCCATTTCCTAAAGGTTTCACAGTCTTTCCTCCAAACATGGCTGTCACCTAGGAACAATGAGTTCCAACACTTGAGTCTAAGGGAGTTCACATTCACAGAGCAGAACTATAGGCATTTGCCAACCACTGCATCCCTAATCCTGGCTGCTAGCACTCCTGAAGGAGGAGATGGAGGCTATTTGCCTTACAAGTGCTTCTTTAGTGTCCTTACTTTCAAATGTCTTTAGCTGTGCCCAGCATTCCCTAGCTCCTGACTTTGCCAGTCCACCTCTTCTGGGAATAAGCCTCCACTCTTTGGCCAAGCAGGGAAGGGAGAGCCGCTAGTGGTGCCAGATATCATGGGAAAATCTCAGGCTCAAACTACTCCTAAGGTAGCTTTTATCTTCTTGTTTTCACTTCAGCCCACACCCCTGCTGAGGCATCTGGTGCCTCTAGTGCTGAGGTATTCCAGAACTCAGTCATTCCCTTCGAGCTGGCTTTTGGCTTTTTGGTTTTCAGACTCTTCCCATGCAGCCTCCTGTCTCTACGTCATCCATTGCCCAACTGCCTGCCATTTGGCCTTTGGAATGTTTTCACTTCCACTTTTCTCTTGTCGTCCTGACTCATGCGCTTTTTCCATTGTCCTGCTGACTCTTAGGATGTCTTTGAGAGGAATTGGAGGAGTAATCATTTTTTGAATTTGCTATGGTTAGTTAGAGGTCCCTCTGGTCTGTCTTTTGGGAGCACCGAGTAATCGTGGAACCAATTATATTCCTTGCATTCTGCATGACAATTAGTGTCTCTGTTTTCATTAAGCATCAGAGATAAGAGGTTAAACATTTCTCTATTCCCTGGGAAGGAAAAAAATGGAATAAAAGTGGTAGTCCCCCCAGGGGCAACCTCAGAAGAGGAATGTAAGAAGGGTTTGATCTCCTGGTCCTGAGAAGGTGCTCAGTGAGTCATTTGCATGAGCTGCATAAAGCCCAGGAATCACAGGCCCAAGTTTTAATCCCAGCATCTTTAAGCATAGGCCTGTGCATATTGAGCTGGGGCTAAAGACTTGATTATTTCAACTCATGAAGTTTCTTTTCCTTGTTGAAATTGAAGCTAGGAAGCCAAGCTCACGTCCCATTCTAAATTTTCCTAAATCTATAGTTGAAAAGTACCTCATCATAACCAATCTCGATGAAGATAAGATAAGATAAGAATCCCCCAGGAAGCCTCTCATAAAGCATTGATGTTTTATTTACATGCTCTTTTGACAGTTGCTGGATAGAAAATTCATGTACAGAGATGTGGGTTTTAAAGCTGGCTATGGTGGGGCCCAGGTATAATTGTAACACCTGAGAGGTGGGCTGGGACAATTAGGAGCTCCAGGCCATCTTTTGGTATATAGCAAGTATGAGGTCAACCTGAGCTAAAATGAAATCCTGTCCAAAAAAAAATCAGCCAATGAACTAATTAACTAAACCCAAACAAGAATATCTGGATTTTATAACCTCTCTATTCTATTATTTAGGCTTCTGATACCCACCCCCAAAGTGCTATTTGATAACTCTAAGGGAAAGAAAGGTTAGCCACATATGACTTTGACAACACAGGTGGTTGGGACATTATGTAGCAGTCACAATGTCAGCTTCTTCTTCCTAACAGTGTAGCTCTTTCTGCAAGTATATCAGCTGGCCCTTTCAAACGCCGTCAGTTTGTCCCATGTAGGTATCCATAGAGGTCGGAGATACACTGAGTTAGCTAAGGGCCTTCAGCTGTGCAGTTTGTTCAGTCCCCCTCCACCCCAAAACCAACCCAGTAACTTCGCAGTCCCAGCAAAAACCCAATGCTGGCTGCATTCAGAAACCTCCCTGCACTCACTCCCTCCTGCGCTGGGCTTCACTGCCCTGCCAGCAATAGCTGCTTCCAGCCTGGCTGACATGCAGAGGCTTGAGTGCATTAGCCGGGCTGACTTCTCGAAAATGCTACTAATTAACTGTTAACACATGGCATTTTCACACATACCCAGTGCAAAGAACAACCAATTCAGCCCATGCACCAAAAGCCAACAAGAAAAGTGAGAAAGAATAAATAACAACGAGACAGGAAAAAAAAAAAAACAAAACAAAACCACGGTTTGGTAAGTTGGATATGGCTATACGTCTCTGTCCCATATTCAAGGCTCAAAGAGGCCTCATCTAGAATAACTGGGGGACACAAGAGAGGGGGAGGAAAATGTTTCTCTTTAATCTGCTCTGCAGACATAAAAAGGATTGGAAATACTTCATAAAACCTCAACTAGCCTTGTGACCTCGAGCACAATCTTGTCCTGAAACCTCAATTTTTCTCATGTGTAAACGAGGGGGTTGGATTACTTTACTTATTACCCCGAGGAAGAGACATCTGAGGTGAGAAAAGAGCCCTGGGAAAAAGTGGGTGTCCATTGTATAAGATTCAAAACTACACACACCAGAAAGAGTAGATGGAAAGATTTAGTAGAAAGAAACGTCATGTGGATGTTTTTGGGTTTTTGTTGTTGTTTTTAACTGTAGCAGTAATACTACCCAAAGAACTCCGTGCTTGGAGGAGCTGTCATTAGTATCAGAGAGGGATCTTAGCCTGTAGCCCCACACTGTGTATCTAGCAGGGCATGGTAGATACACTGCTGTTTATTTAAACAAAGACCCCAGTGCGCAATCTCGACTTTCACAGACAGAGCCACATAGCCTCAGAAGAAGTCTTGTTTCTGTTGTTTTTCTTTGCAGAAAATTTGAAAGTTTAATTTCTTTCTCAAGTGCCCTCTAAGTACAGAGGAGCTGATGGTGAAGACAGATACTCCATTTGCAAGAGCCCATTCTCCACACACAGCCAGCTTTTCCACTCGGCAGTAGACTCAGTGGGCAGGTAAAACAAGGCACGAAAGAGAAAGAATTATGAAAGCAGCTGGCTGGGCTGTTTGCCCAAATCCCTTTCCTATCTAGACCTCAGTCTCTCCACCTTTGTGCAATGCCCATGTGACTGCAGTTTAGAAAAAGTGTTCTTGGGTAGTTTGCTTTGTGGGGTAATGCCAGATTGGGATAGCTCAAATAAGGAGAGATATTAATGCCACAAAGTTATTTTAATGTGCATTGCCACCAACGGTTAATTCTTGGTAGAAGAATCATGCATGAGTCTTGGCCACCAGTTTCCACTTCTTACGTGTGTTAAGCCCAGCTAGTTACAGTTCAAATTGCCTATTTGTTGCATTCTGGCTTCACTGAAGCTTTCGAGGTCTCAATCTTTTTGCTGCTGCTACCTCCGGCCTACCTTAGCTTCCAGCTGCATGGTGGTCAGCTTCAGGACTGATTGTGAAGCCACCAGCATAGACACTGTTGAATAGCCTGCTTGATGAAGGAGAAGGACACTTGCTGCTCATTGTTCAATTTTGACCACTTTCCCTCTCTTTTAATACCAGCACATGATGGCGTGTGCACATGTATGAACATGCAGACACACATGTAGCTGGGAGATTTCTCTGGTCCTGCCCAGGCCCTGAGGTCGGGACAAATCTCTCTCACCCACGTCCCACAGCCGCTTGGTCCCAAATAAACATACAGTGGCTTATATTATTTTTTAACTGTATGGCCTAATGGCTCAGGCTTCTTGCTAGCTCGCTCTTACATCTTAAATTAACCCATTTCTATAAATCTATACTTTGCCACGTAGCCATGGCTTACCGGTGTTTTCACATCTTGCTTCTCCTGCAGTCGGTGTGCAGAGTCTCCTTCCTCTCCTTTCTCCTCCCACTCTCTTGGATTTTCCCACCTGGCTCCATCCTGCCCTGCCATAGGCCAATGCTGCTTTAGTTATCAACCAATCAAAGCAACACATATTCACAGCATACAAAAAGACATCCCACAGCACACATGCACAGTTGCACCGTTGAGAAGACATACACATGAATGTTTTCATGAATGTAAAACTACAATATCATGTGACACTAAGTGACTCCTATTTTAGACAACTCGCTACCCTCCTCGGAGCCTTGTACAAATTAAATTAGAATTAAATTTTCCCGTGGATGCCATAGATGCCTTACAGATGACCTCTTGAAGAACTTGCAGGGTTATAAAACAACAACAACACATGTCTGCCTTCAGAGAAATTCTACTCTGGTAGACAGAAAGCCTTGCACAAGCCTTCCAAGAAAAACACATATGCTACTTTGAATCTGAAGTGTCCTTCTCAGGCCCCTGTTTTGGATACTTGTTCCCAGATGAAGGTGTTATTTGGAAGCCATGGCACCATTTGGAGTTGGGGACCTAGCAGGCACATTTGGCAGGCTTTTGAAAGCGGCACTCACTGTGGTTCTCTCTCTTTCTCTAATTCCTGGTCTGCTCCCATGTGAACAGCCCCTTCACATGGTCCTGCCACCATGAGCTGCTCCACCATGCCTGTCACGCTGTGGTAGATTAAACCCCTCTGAGAGCGTGAGCCCAAAGGACTCGTGCCTCTCTTAAGCTGTTTCAGTGGTCACACTGGGATCAGTGGCAGAGAAAAGAAATTGACGGAGCCTGCCTAATATGGCTGTTATTATAGAACTTAGAATGTATTTATCCTTTGACTCTGTAAATCAATCCTGGTAATGCATAATACCTCTCTATATAGCATGCACATGTGTACAATAATGTGGAAGTGGATGTGCATGTGTACACACACACACACACACACACACACACACACACACACACGCACACTGTTGTGGTTTTAATGAAGGATGTTCCCCCATTAGCTCCTGTCATGTATTTGAACACTTATCCCGAGATGGTGCTACTGTTTTGGAAGGGTCCTTGCTAGTTTTTTGCCAACTTGACTTTAGCTAGAGTTATCTGGGAAGAGAAGCCTCAATAGAGAAAATATCTCCAATAGATTGACCTATAGGAAAACCTGTTGGCCAATTTCTTGGTTAATGACTGGTATGGGAGGACCCAGCCCACTGTGGGTAGTTCCATGGTCTGGGCTCATGGTCCTGGATGGTATAAGAAAGCAGGCTGAGCAAGCCCTAAGGAACAAACCAGTAAGCAGCATTCTTCCTTGGCCTCTACTTCAGTTCCTGCCTCCAGGATATTGCCCTCCCCACCACGATGGACTCTATTTCTCTGGAGCGCTAAACCAAAAATAAATGCTCTCTTCTGTAACTTGAGTCTTATCAGTTTCTGTACCATGGCAACAGGGAAAAAAAAAAGACTAACAGCACACATACACACACACACACACACAACATAGACACACATATGCACGTGCACACACATGACTGTAGCATCATTTGCCACAGTAAAAGATTAAGAGCACCATAACAGCCCATATATGAAGCTGGCTCCATAAACAGGACAGTTGCCCAGTGGAATAGAATGCAGTTACCAAAGGACAGAAGAGGTTCTTTATTTATGTCTTGGTGTAGACCACCACGTGCAGAGTTGAAGTGGGGGTAGAATCATGATCTAGAATGTGCACCATGTTATCTTTGGTTTTACCAATAGGAATGGGGTGCTGGTGCTGGAAAGAGAGACCAATACTTACCTCCAAAGGAAGGAGAAGTAGGGCAGAAGGGTCAAGAAATGAAACCTGGATGGGTTAACTCAGACTTTTCTCTCTCTCTCTCTCTCTCTCTCTCTCTCTCTCTCTCTCTCTCTCTTTTGTTTTGTTTTTCGAGACAGGGTTTCTCTGTAGTTTTGGTGCCTGTCCTGGATCTCACTCTATAGACTAGGCTGGCCTCGAACTCACAGAGATCTGCCTGGCTCTGCCTCCCCAGTGCTGGGATTAAAGGTGTGCACCACTGCCACTCAGCTCTTTTTTTTTTTTTTAATGTTTTTGTTTTGTTAACTTGGAAAAATGATCAAGATTTTTAAATGACCACACTTTGGAATTTAAAATTGCAACTATGAAAAATATACAAAGGAGACATACATAACGTCATCATAGGTCAGAAAGTTTTGATCTTATCAGGGAGGCCATGGAAGCCTTCCTGGAGGAAGTGGCTCTGGAGCAAAGACCTGAAGTAAGAAGGAAGTTTATGTGTTCAGAGAACAGAGTAGAGTGTCCAAACCACAGGCAGGAAATGGCGCTATTAAAGGACAGTGACGAAACGGTGAGATAAGATTGGACAAATAAGGGCAGGCTAGACCATGTGGGCTCATAGGCCGTGCTGAGAAATGTGCTGCTATGTATTTTATTCTAAGGACATCAAGACACTGACGAAGAGTTTTAGTGAGGCAGACATGACAGGTCGGGCCTTGGATAAAATACTGAAGTCGCTGCCGACCGTAGAACTGGGTGTGGTGACCCCTTGTCCACAGAGCCCTGCCTGTCTTCTGGACTCACCTATGAAACACACACTGTGCTCACTCACAGCATTCCACAGATTTCAATTATGATCCATCAGTTGCTATTTGCTAAAAACATTACACAAATTGCACACAGGATGAAGTTGTTAGAGTCTAATTTACGCTGGAATGTATTGCCGTTTCCAGGCAACGTCATCACATGGGATACTGATGGCTCTGACCCTCTGTGTCGTCCACAATCTGGCGAGTGAAATGAACACAAGGAACCATTTCTGTATGTTCAGGCCAGTATCACAGCTATTACATCCAACCTGGGAATAAAACCCGTTTTCAATGCACCATTTGATAAGAACACTTAACCTCGTACGTACTGTAATTAGAGTGATAATTAGAACCGCACAAGAACCTCTTCAGACTCGAACACGTTTGAAATTCACCTAGATGGAAATCGCATTATCTAAGACCAACCCAAGGTACTTTTTTTCCCTTTCAACTTTACCTTGATTCTGCTTCCTATCCCAAACCCTTTGTGATCTAGGGGGGAAAGAATAAGAATTTTGTAGGGAGCGTATCACACAGAGCTAGCTGGTAGGCTTAGCTGAAAATTGCTTTAGTTATTTGAAGGGGCTGGAATCCTTAATTTTGAAATGAACTCTGAAGGCCGAGGGATGGAGAAGATGAAGTGAGTTGCATAATGCAGAGAGGAGAATCTGTTCTTGTGTGAATCCACTCATGAAATGTTAAAATATGCATACAAAAATTGTGTTCCTTAATCTCTGAAGAAACACTTATCACCAAGAATCCTTTAATTCTCTTCCTTTGCTTGATTTATTAGCTTATGAAATTATGTTAATAGCCTTCATGGTAATGGTTGGGGGGCTCCAATGACCTGATTTTAATAATGAAGTAATTTATGCAATAAATGCAATCAGCATCTACGGGTCTCACTTAACAGAACATATTGGTGATTAGCCAGAGCTAAAGCAAGGGGCTGTCGGCATGGGGTACCACATGAGATTCTCCAGAGAAATCAACACGGCTGCTGGGCAGGAGGTGCGGCCACCCAAGGCATCTAATCCCCGCTGCAAAAGCAATGCCAGAGGTAGAGACTAAATCAGAGCTTAATGAACAAACTGCCCAGTAAGCTTGGTCTGCATATGAGGTGCCTCCTTGCCTTTGTGGGAAGAGATGGAGTGGTTCTTTGAAAGAAATTGGGCTGTGAAGAAAACTGCCTCCAGGGAGGCAGCAGCCCAGGGAAAAGAAATCCTCCTGGGAGGCGATGGAGTGGACCCTTCTGGAGAAATTAAGGTCATTGGGTCTGCAATTGTAAAATCAACATCCTAGAAACAGCACTCAGACTTGTATTGTGTGCTAGCTAGTCTTGTGCTGGCTTTTGTGATATGATTTTAGCCTTTTGGCTAAGATTGAGAGGAGAATATTATGTTTTGATCTCTTGTATATGTGTATACATGTTCATGCATGTGCAAGTGTGTTCATGTGAGGCTAGAGTTCAACCTCAGGTATTGGTTCTTACAAGCTGTCCACATGGTTTTTTAAGACAGTGTATCACTTGACTTGCACTTGCTGATTAGGCTGGAGTGGCTGGTCAGTGAGATTCCAGGGGTCCACCTGTCTCCACTTTCCAGGCACCAAGATTACAAGTGTGCCATCACACCCAGTTTTTGTATGTGGGTCCTGGGGAGGGAGTTCATGTCCTCATACGTTTGTGGCAATTATGTCACTGGCAGTTTTCCTAAGTATTCTTCCTACTAATATAGCTAACCTATATCAGTCTGTTTTCTTCCAGATCTCCCAGAAATGGAGGCCGGTTGCTCTGCCATTGTCCCTTCTCACCGACCATGCACATCCCAAATGAAAGCCTGTGGAGAGCAAACTATATGAGCAGGAATTTCCAGGAGGGCCCTTATATGATACGATAGTACCATTGTCCTATCCAGATACCCACCTGGATGCTACCCTTTCACAGATTTATGTTAACACTGTCATAGTTTGACTGTGAAGTATCCTGTGCAGAATCTTGTGTTTGACTCCTTGGTCCTTAGCTCATGGTGCTGTTTGGGAAGGTTGTTAAACTTTTAAGGATGAGGGGTTGTTGAACTTTTAAGGAGTGAGGACCAGATGGAGTTGATCACTGGGACAAGCTTATGGGTTAGAGCTTGGGGAGAATTCTAGGCTGAGTCTTGCTCTCTGTTTCCTGATCCCAGGGACTGTGACTAGCTCCTACCACACCAGACTCTAGCTGCCATGCCTCCCTCACCCTGAAATGCCAAGAAAAAGAAATTCTCCCCCTAAGTTGCACCTTGACAGGTTATTGATCAATAACATTCAATATCAAATCAGCTTTGTCACAAGAGGCAAAATACCTATGTAGCTAACTTCTAAACTGTGATACAAGCAACAAATATTCGCTTTAAAATTGCATCTCCCAAGTTCATAAATGCTTCTGTTTATACTTGCTTATGGTATTGGTCAAGATGCTTGACTCTTGGAGAATGGTTCAAATTTGTCTCTATTAATTTTTTCTCCTAAATCGAAATGAATGGGCTCTGTGATGGTTAACTTGGAGTATCCAGGTTAAACATGATTTATGGGTGTTTCTAGGAAGGTGCTTCCTGATGAGATCAACATCAGAATTTATGAATCAGTGTAGATGCCATCCAAACTGGGGAGGGGGCATCCAAACTGTAGAGAGCTAGACTAAGGTCTAAAGAGAAGGAACACTGCTCTACTTCCTCCTTTCTGCTGCTCTTTGAGCTAGGACATCCATCTGATCCTGGACTGAGGTTCCCTGGGTCTTTGGCTGTCTGACTTGCACAGAAATGAGAAGTCTACCTCTCCTGAGACTCCAACTGTGCAAATGGAAGATTGTGGAGCTCCTTATCTCCCAAGACCATGTGATCTAACTTCTCTCTATAAATCTCTCCCTCTTCTGCAACTGCACACACACACACACGCGCGCACACACACACACACACACACACACACACACATACACACACACACCCATACACACACACACACACACACACACACACACACACACACACACGCACACACCCCTGACGTGAATACTAACTTTGTGCTAAAATCATAAAGTGTTTAAGTTTGGGAGACAGAGACAGAATATGCTCTGTAAGAAAAACATACAAATCATGAGCACAATTTTAATTCCCCAGTCCAAGTATAATTGGCTTCCTGGCTATATTAGGACTGTGGAAGTCTCATGTCTCAGGTGAAACCTAACAAGATTTACACCTTTCTTTGGAAGTATATAAAGTTACTTATGCATTCACAGTACAGCATGAAGTAAAATGCCTTTGGGAAGCTTCGTGTGCAGTCTGCAACAGAAGCTGCACCTAATTACATAACATCAGAGATCAGCAGTGATGCAATGCTTTGCATACTGTAGCATCTGCTAGCTGCTGCACCTGGCACTGTGTAGGTGCTAAATGAGTTCTGACCACCATTCTCTCTTTACTCCCCACTTCCAAAAAGCTCCCAAAAGTATTGTCCCCATTTTATAATCACATAATAACTGTCAAGAGACTTTTGCTTAAGGGGCTCCCTGGCAGTAGGATCAGGATCCATCCCTGATGCATGAGCTAGCTTTTTGGAGTCCACTACTTATGGTGGGATACCTCGCATAGCCTTGAGGCAGGGGAGGGGCTTGGATCTGCCTTAGCTGAATGTACCAGGCTCTGCTGACTCCCCATGGGAGGCCTTACCTTCTTTTTTTTTTTGAGACAGGGCTTCTCTGTGTAGCTTTGCGCCTTTTCCTTGAACTCGCTTGGTAGTCCAGGCTGGCCTTGAACTCACAGAGATCCGCCTGGCTCTGCCTCCAGAGTACTGGGATTAAAGGCGTGCGCCACCACTGCCCAGCTGGCTTTACCTTCTTGTAGGAGGGAATGGGGGGTGAGTTGAGGTGGGGGGAGGCTGGAAGGGCAGGAGGATGGAAGAGGGGGATCTGTGATTGGTATGTAGAATGAATAAAAATTTCTTAATAATAACAAAAGAAAAGAAATAGAGACTTTTGTATCTGCTTTCCCTGTATTTTTAAGCATAACATCTGGATTGTCTATCCATGGTCACCAAGGATGGCTTTAGCATGTGATATAACAAATATAATTAATGAAATTGCAAGGACATCAGTTCCTTGAATTGATGTTATTTGAGCTATCTCTCATCACACATGACTTTCAGGAATTTTCCATGTAGCAAGAATATTTTATGAAGAGTAAGAAAATGTATACCATTTTCTATCATCAAAATGTAAAGTAACAATCTAACCACAGTATGATGCTAAGTAATAGCCCCAAGATGAATGGCTATTTCTGCTGAGTTTATCAAATTTCATTATATATATATATATATATATATATATATATATATATATATATATATATTTCTATTTTTACACACATATATATCTGGCTTCATGTATGTGTGTGCACCAGAGACAAAGGGAGGGAAGGAGGGAGAGAGAGAGAGAGGGAGAGAGCATGTGAGGGCATGTTCCTATGTTAGGGTGTAGAGGTCAGAATTACCTAGGTTTGCTTGTAGGCAAGTCTCTGTGGCTCCTGGCATTTATAAACTATAATCTGCAATTGTAAGCTGAATAAACCCTTCCAACTTCAAGTTGATTTTACTAGGATATTTTTTAAACATAATTTCTTTATTGATTCTTTGGGAACTTCACATCATTCACCCTAATTCTACTTACCTTCTGCCCCCCCCATAACCTCCCCTTACTTCTAGCATCCCCCCCAAAGAAAATTAAAAACAAACAAACAAAACAAAAACCAAACAAACAAAACAAAAACCAACCAACCAAACAAACAAAAAACAACCACACCAAAGGTTTTGCTAGGATATTTTTACCACTGGAACATTCTCACTGGCCTGGAACTCACCAAGTAGGTAGGGTAGGCTGGCTTGCAAGCCCCAGGGATCTGCTTGTCTCTGTCTCCCCAGTGCTGAGATTACAAGCACAGGCTACTGTTGTGGAATATTATTTTAACTATGTAAAGATGTGTTACATTTGATTATGCTGTGGAATATTACTTATAAAGATTTGTTTATTTATTTACTATGTACATAGAAGAGGGTGCCAGATCTCATTACAGATGGTTGATGAGCCACCATGTGGGTGATGGGAATTGAACTCAGGACCTTTGGAAGAGCAGTCAGCCCTCTTAACCTCTGAGCCATCTCTCCAGCCCTGGAATATTACTTTAACTATGTGAAGGTGTGTTACATTTGTTTCTGCTACCTTTGTTAATGATGTAAACTCTGTTATATATGTTTATGCTGCATTTGTTTAATTATATAAAGATGTGTTGCATTTGTTTTATCGCCTGCCTAAGGCACCTGATTAGTAGGATAAAAATCTGAATGGCCAATAGCTAGGCAGGAGAGGGATAGGTGGAGCTGTAGGCAGAGGGAATATTTAGGAGGAGAAATCTAAGAAAGAGAGAGAAGGAAAAGAGAAGGAGAGAGAAAAAGAGAGACATGCCCAGGAAGGGCCAGAAGGCAGCCAGCAGCCAGCCAGCCAGCAGGAAAGTAAGATATACAGAAAGAAAGGTAGAAATCCCCGAAGCAAAATGTAGATAAAGAGAAATAGATAAAGATAAGAGTGAAGGTAAGGCCGAGCATTCCTAACTAATAATAAGTCTCCGTGTCATAGTTTGGGAGTTGGTTGGTGGCCCCAAAGAAAGCCTGCTACAGGCCACCACATCCAGCTTTTTAAAACAAGATCAAACTCAGGTCCTCCTGCTTGCAAGACAAGACATTTTACTGACTGAGCTAACTCCCCAGCCCACATTATACTTTCTAAACTAGTTATTTGAGAATTTCATACAATGTGTTTTGATCATATTCACCCAACTCCTCCCAGACCCATCCAACTTTGTGTCCCCTTTTTTAAAAACCAAGATCAGCATGTGCTGCCCACATATTCTTGGAAGCACGGCCTTCTACTTGAATGTGGTACATTTGTCAGGGGCTATGCTCTTAGGAAAATGGAATCCTCCCTCTCCCTGGAGCTCTCCATTGCCCACAGTGTCTCCACTAGTGGGGGGACTTCACATTCACCCGCACTCTCCATGTAGGACTGCCCATGCTGTCTTTTGAAACAATGCGTCCTTCTGTAGCCCGCGCCCAGATCTTCACATGTATTTTAAAATTACTCTACTGTCACTTCAGGTTAGTGACATTTACCAACTAGAGTTCTCAACCTCACAAGGATAGTTTTCTGCCATTTTTGTGGTAAATCCTGTACTTTGAGAAGAAAGAAGAGAAGTGATTGACGGAGCAGTAGATGGTTGGAAGTTACATCTTTCGTTCCCCACTGAGTTCCTGTCTCCCCACAACCGTCTCCTTCACTTGGGAGCCATCCCTTTGCTCCATAAGCCCTCTCTCCTTCGCTGCCCAGGGCACTCTGCCCTTCAAGACACAGGCCAGTGGACAGCCACTTCCACCATCTTGGAAGGACAGCTCTGTGATTCTTAGGTTGGAGGAACAGCTGGAACCTTTCCCCTGAGGCATGGAACCTCTCACCCTGTAAGAGATTCTGCCTTCTCTGTACTTGTGGGACAGCGACTCTCTACTCCCCACCCTTCCTCAGAAGTGTCAGCTGCCTCTTTATTTCCAAGGGTGACGGGGCTCCAACTCGGAAGCTTCTCCTGCCTTCTGACATGCCTGATTCTGAGGGTGCTCTTCCTTCTCTGGACTTAAGAAATTGTTGTATCATTTGTGACTGCCGAGTAATTTAAACCCGATATCATGTTAAAGGGAATACAATGACATGAAAAGTTGTAAGTCATTCACATTTATCTCCATAGTTTTGTCTGTGTCTGTGTTCATTTGTATCGGGCGTGGGGGCATTGTGTGAGAATTCCTGTGGAAGCCAGAGGTGTTGTTCCTCAAAATCCACCCACTTTGCTTTTTAAGATAGGGCATCTCACTGGGAGCCCTGGCTTGCAAACAGGAGCCTCAGGAATCCGCCTGTTTCTACTCTTCAATGCTGGGGTTACAAAGGAGCTACTATGCTCTGTTTTTGTTTTGTTTTGTTTTAAATGTGGGTTCCGATTGAACTCAGATCCACCTGAGTGATCTCCCCAGTCCCCCCTAATGTTAAAAGGAGTATCTTGAAGTCATTTACTTTCACGCCAGGGAGGTCACACAAAGGTGACAAAGGTCATACCCACTAGCCCTCCTTGAGTTTTACAACCCACACTTGACTGTACTCTGTGGCGGGCATGATGACTCTAGCTTGTCTATATTTATACTTGTATTATGAAATGAATGGGTGACTGGAAAAAGAAGTTACTTTGCTAAAATAACCACTGTTGTAGTCTGTGAAGATATTTTTCTAAAAATGGCCAGAAACAGGTTATTTTTAAAGTCTCAGCATCTATATCCAGTAGGGGACCACAGCACTGTGGTTGGAAGTGTGGATTCTGGAGGCTGCCTAGCCCAGACACGAATCCGGCCTCTTCCTGAAATACCTGTGTGACCTCGGGCAAGGACCCAGCCCTTAGCCAACCCTGTCACTTCCACATTTCAAGTGAGGCCACCACTTCTCTCTGCAATTGCAGTGAGGCGGAACTGAATTTATGATTACAAAGCACTGAGAAATCTCTGGTGTGGACTACAAGTTCATCTGCTGTTCTCCAAGCCAAGAAGAAAAGCTTTGCATCTTGCTTTCTCTCTAAAACACTTTCCCCTTCACTATCTTCACTATTCAAACACTAGTCCAATTTGGCACATCAAAAAAAAAAAAAAAAAAAAAAAAAAGATTCGGCTGTTGGTGGTGCCCGCCTTTAATCCCAAACTCGGGAGGCAGAGCCAGGCGGATCTCTGTGAGTTTGAGGCCAGCATAGGGTACAGAGTGAGTTCCAGGATAGGCTCCAAAGCTACACAGAGAAACCCTGTCTCTAAAAACCAAAAAAAAAAAAAAAAAGATTATTACCAAAATAGCCCTTGGGATTGTGTGTTTGTTTGTTTATTATGTGTTTATTTTTTCATGTATGTAAGTGTATGTTCACATGAGTGTGCATGCATGTGAGGCCTAGAGGTCAATATTGGGTGCGTTTCTCAATCACTCTCCACCTTAGCATTTCAGACAGAGTCACTCACTGAACCTGGAACTTAACAATTCAGCAAGGCTAGCTGGCCACTGAGCCCCAGGGATACTCCTGTCTCTGCGTCCCTGACACTTGGCTTTTGATGCGATCACTGTGACCCTGAACTCAGGTCTCCATATTGGTAGGGCAAATGCATGATACACTGAGCCACCTCCTGCTCCCCCTGGATTGAATGTTTTAAATGTGACCCTAAGAGTTCTTAAGAGTCAGCTCTGTAAACCCGAGACTCTTTTAGATCTTTCAACTCTATTTGAAGCCCTGTGTTCTAGAAAACAGATCACAGTGGGTGGCTCTGTCTGCTTCTTCAGAGAAACAGCCCTGGGAGACCAGAGGAAAGGAAGGTGTTCGCCTTTGCCCTGCAAGAAGTTTACTTCCCACATAGAAAGCAGGGGTAGCTATGGTTGCATCAAGCTTTGAGGAAATGACGATCTGGTTTGTGGAAAGAATTAAAAATTATCTATCCAAAGCAGTTTTGCAACATGGTATGTGGGAAGAAGGGAGGAAAGGTCAGTGTTTCTTTTCCACCTCATCATGATTACTCTCCAACCTGACATTTCTTAATCTGAGTTTCTTTTCCAGGTCGTTAATTCGATTTCCCAATGTTTCCCAGCCTTTGAAAGTCTCAGTTTAAGAAACCATCAGCAACATCATTTTCCCGTCTTGCTTAGTTTTTTCTCCTGCCAGCTTGGTGTTTTTGTTTTAATCCCCTTTCCAACACTATTTTTGTCTGGTGCCTGACCTCCTTCTCTGCATCAACCCACGCTAATGTAACTTAACATTCCAATTCTGAAGCTCCTAAAAGAAACAGAGAAGCAGGCAAGCATCCCTCAGAGACTGGGGGGGGGGGGGGGTCACAGAACAACAAAACTGAAGTTTATTGATACCTTTGCAGCTGAAAAGCAATAAACCATTACACCAAAAAAACTTACCACCTTAAAAGCTTACCACCTTAAAAAGAGGAAAAACTGAGTCTGCCTTAAGTGCATCATGCTACCCACACAGCTTCTCTGTGTTCATCCCCAGTGTTCCCACTTCTCTCACCACTGAGCAGGTTTTGTTTTGGCAAATAAGGGGCCCTATTTTAGGCAAATCAGATCTTCCAGAATATGGAAACCCCTAGGTGAACAAGGACCTAAATTTAAAGACAGAAAAAGAAAAGAGTCTCGCTGATCATCATCAAAAGTGACTTGCAAAGGTCCTAAGGTTGTCCTTACTAGTTTTACCACCTAGAGCCCTGGATTGAAACATGTACACACATGTGTTTCATCACTATGTCTAGGAACATGCAAAAATTGGGCCACCTAGCCAAGAACACATTTAACTGGATTCTCTCTACATGTGTCTCTCTGCTGCTGTGGGGTTTCTTTCTTTCTTTCTTTCTTTTTTGTCTTTTTTATTTTTCCTCTTTTGTCTTTCTCTGTGTATATATGTGTGTATATGAATACATATGTGTAGTGGATAGCCATCTCAGCATTGGCCTGGAAGTTCCAACCCCCAATGAGGCTTCGGTAATGGCCACACCCACAAAGCAGGGTGGAGGAGGAAGCGGAAGACCAAGGATCGAGAGGAGGTCTCTCTCTTGGTTCCAGGACCCTGGACACTGGAGGTAGACCGAGCAGAGTTCTCCAGAGAACACGGCCAGACTGCGCTATACCTTTGCCAGACCCTGCAACCTACCCCTTCATTTGTAAATTACTCCACAAAATAAACCTCCCTTTTAACTACATGGAGTGGCCTTAATAATTTCACCAATACATAAGTATGTACAGGTGCACATATGCATATGAACTCATGCATGTGGAGGCCAGAGGACAACCTCAGGCATCATATCTTGGGGACCATGGGCTTGCTTTTGTTCTGTTTTGGCAAAGGTTCCTACTGGCCTAGATCTTTCCTAGTTGACTAGACTGAGTGCCAGCTAACCCCAGGGATTCATATGTGTTTGGCTGTCCAGTGCTGGGGTTACAAACGTACACCACTATTCAGACAGACAGATGTTCAGTTCTTCTTTCTCCCCGGAATGGAGAGGGGGCCACTTCTTACTTTTCCTGCCCCTCTCTGGGAGTAGTCCCAGCTTCCAGGACAATGAACTCAGCAGTACACAGTGATGGGAGGGTTTTCTAGAGTGCATTTCCACAAGGGAATGCCCAGTGTCACTGGCCGTGTAGTCCTTGAAGAGGACTGCTAACAGATGACTGCCATTTATATAAAACATGCCTACACCCACATTTGATGCTCACAGGAACCTTGAAAGGTGAATCTACTTCTTCATCTTATAGACAAGCCAACTGAAATGCAAAAGTGCAAGAGACTGACCAGGGCTCTGGGTTCCCAGGTTGGTAGTTAGGATGCTAAGTTCTCTTCATTCCACAAATAGTAACTCAGTCTTGACTATGACTCATCTTGGAAGCAGGAGTAGGGAAATGTGGAATACAATTTTGTAGGTTTAAGCAGTATTTTTTTTAAAGCACCCACTGCTTTAAAGTTCATCATTATTATCTTAGTTGTTTAAATATTAAGGGCCTGAAAATTTGAAAAGTACAGCTAATAGTGTAATGATACGGTGCACAGGAGGCCTTGGTGGGTTGGGCCAAAGTGCCTCCGTGGGTGAGGGAGACAGGCCATGCAGTCACAGCAGGCAGGAGTGCGGAGCAGTGGAAAGTCACTCATACCATGCAGACACAGCATCCACGTGGAGAGTTTATTATGAGAGAGAGGGAGGAAGAGTAAGCGGGGAGAGGGAAAGCGGAGGTGTGCACACCTTGTGTCGAGTAAGGGAGGAAGGGGAAGAGGAAGAAGGAGGGTTTTCCCCCAAAGGAGGTCTTATGTCAATATGCAGGGCGGGTCCCCAAGGGGCAGGCCAGGATGCCAACAAATAGTACATATGAAATTATTACCAAATGCAAGCGTAACTAAGGTTTAAAAATTTTATCAGTGTGTATTAATAAATTAAGGAGTGGAAACATAGAAATATACCAATATAAAACAAAATCCAGTAGATATTTATGAAAAAAATCAAGCAAGCAAGATAAAGCAAGAGAAGAAATTCTCTCTCTCTCTCTCTCTCTCTCTCTCTCTCTCACTCACACACACACACACACACACACACACACACACACACACACATATACACACACACTCTTTAGAATTCTGGGAATCGAACTCAGCCAACACTGTGGGCTACATCTCTAAGCCCTTCAAAAAATCTTAAGATGGAATACAACTTCTCAGATTTATAAACAAAAAGTAATAATAATAATAAAGCACTGAAGAAATTTTCATTAAAATCAGAAACAAGATTGAACTGCCCAATACCACTACTGTTATTTAAAAATAGAGGCAGCTAGAATCGGTGGCAGCCTAGCAATGGAGGAGAAAGGCCCACAAAGCTTGCTCTACCATAAAGAACACATAGAAGATTCCCTGTGGCTCCTGAACCAAGATAAGAGAAGTCCACACACAGAGACACGGGAGACCACAGGGTGTAAAGACATTGGCATAGTAACCTAGTCAGAGAGAAGGTGTTGAAAAATAATTCAGTGACCAGGTAGAATATAAGCTACACCAAGAGCAAGGGTCATATCTTAGGACCCAGCCACAGGCCTCACAGAATCACACACTCCCCTCTTCATGGCCCAGGGCCCAAATGGCAAAAATCCTTATTCCAATTTCTTGAGTGAAGTTCTATGTAGTTCCCTGCCTTCCACAAAGCCTCAAGCAAAATCTGGCTGGATCAAGAACATAGGCTGATAATACAACATCGGTGCACTTTAAGGAAAACAATATAACTAGACTCTCCCTATGATGAGTCATCTATAATGTCTAACATGCAATAAAAGATTACTAAATAGATAATTAGATTCACAATGAAGGGAGGACAAAGGAAACAGATGCTGAAAAAATGCAGATGGTGAGATCAGCAACCAAGATTTCAAAGCACCTGCTACAAATATGCTTAAGAATGTGAAAGATACAAAGCAAAAAAAAAACTCAGTGAAATATCAAGAATATATGTAGCTAACATCTGTATCTATCACTTATCTCTATAATTGATATCTATATGTTCTTATCTATCATACCTAGCTATCAATCATTATATCTGTCTCTCTGTCTTTCCATCTGTCTGTCTGTCCATCTATCATCTATCATCTACCCATCTCTATCTATATATTTGTGTAGCAGGAATCTTAAAGAGTCTTATTAATAAAAACAAAGCCAGAGGCCAGTTATTAGGGTGAATACTGGAAGATCAGAGAGACAGAACAAGTCACAGCTGCCTCACCTTGCCAGTTCCTCAGCTGATCTTGTTTCCTCAGACTGGAAGCTTTTGAGTCCTCATCCAAATGGATCTCAGCTGAACTGTGCTGCTCAAAGCCTGAAAGCTTAAACAGCCAAATGCTTCTAGTGTCTGGTCTTCAGACCTTATATACCTTTCTGCCATCACTCCCTGGGATTAAAGCCTCACTCCCTGGGATTAAAGGTGTGTGTCACCATGCATGGCTGTCAGTGTGGCTGTGAACTCTGGAATGCTAGGATTAAAGGCGTGTGCTACCACTGCCTAACCTCTATGTTTAATATTGTGGTTTTTCTGTTCTCTGACTCCATATAAGTTTATTAGGGTGCACAATATCACCACATATTTGTACTTATCTGTATACATTTACACCCATCACATTTATCATCTTTTTCTATCTAGGTGTCTATTTGAAGTTATCTATTTGTCTATTATGTCATTTATCTGTCTATCTATCTACTATCTATCTACTATCTATTTATCTATCTACTATCTATTTATCTATCTATCTATCTATCTATCTATCTATCTATCTATCATCTATATCTATCTATGTAAAAAGCTGTGAGAATTAGTTTTTCTGAAAAGAATCCAGACCCAAAAGTTATTGGATAGGCTTACTAACAGTCTTACTAGCACATGATGTGACTAAATAAATAAATAAATATCCAGGATCAGACAGTTTTTAAAAAAAATTATTTTATTGTTATTATTATTATTGTTGTTGTTGTTGTTATATTTGTGTTTTAATTTTACATATCAGCCATGGGTTCCCCTGTCCTCCTCCCTCCCGCCCCTGCTCCCACCTTTCTCCCAGCCCCTCCCCTCCATTCCCATCTCTTCCAGGGCCAAGACTCCCCTGGGGATTCATTTAAACCTGATGGATTCAGTACAGGTAGGTCCAGTCCCCTCCTTCCAGGCTGAGCAAAGTGTCCCTGTGTAAGCCCAAGGTTCCAAACAGCCAGCTCATACACTAAGGACAGGTCCTGGTCCCACAGCCTTCGTGCCTCCCAAACTATTCCCAAACTAAAATAGTTCAAGCTATTCAATTGTCTCACTTATCCAGAGGGCATGCTCCAGCTGGGGGCTCCACAGCCTTTGGTTCATAATTCATGTGCTTTCATTGGTTTGGCTATTTGTCCCTGTGCTTTTCCAATCTTGGGCTTAACAATTCATGCTCTTACAGTCCCTCCTCTTTCTCGACAATTGGACACCTGGAGCTCCACCTGGGGCCTGGCTGAGGATCTCTGTATCCACTTCCATCAGTTATTGGATGAGAGTTCCAGCTCGACTGTTAGGGTGTTTGGCCATCTGTTCACCAGACTAGGTCAGATCAGGCTTTCTCTCGACCATGGCCAGCAGTCTACAGAGGATGTATCATTGTGGATTTCAGGGAACCTCTCCAGCACTCTGCCTATTCCTGTTCTCATGTGGTCTTCATTTATCATGGTCTGTTACTCCTTGTTCTCCCTTTCTGTTCTTGATCCAGCTGGGATCTCCTGCTTCCCAAAGCTTTCCCTCAAACCTTGTCCTTCACTACTCCCACTGTTGTCCAGGTAGTTCATGTAGATCTCATCCATTTCTCTGTCATTGGGCAATCCCTGTGTCTTTCCTAGGGTCCCGTTTTCTAGGTAGCCTCCCTGGAGTTGTGTAGCAGTCTAGTCATCTTTGTTTTATATCTAGTATCCTCCTATGAGTGAGTACATACCATGTTTGTCCTTCTGAGTCTGGGTTACCTCACTCAGGATGATTTTTTCTAGATCCATCCATTTGCCTGCAAACCTCATGATGTCATTGTTTTTCTCTGCTGAGTAGTACTCCATTGTGTATATGTACCATATTTTCTTTATCCATTCTTCAGTTGAAGGGCATCTAGGTTGTTTCTAGGTTCTGGCTATTACAAACAAAGCTGATACGAACATAGTTGAGAAAATGCCCTTGTGGTATGATTGAGCATTCCTTGGGTATATGCCCAAGAGTGCTACAGCTGGGTCTTGGGGGAGATGGATTCCTAATTTTCTAAGAAAGTACCATATTGATTTCCAAAGTGGCTGTACAAGCTTGCATTCCCACCAGCCCTGGAGGAGAGTTCATAAGCTGTCTTCTGTGTTTTTTATCTTAGCCATTCTGACAGGTGTAAGGTGGTATCTCAGAGTCATTCTGATGTGCATTTCCCAGATAATTAGGGATGTTGAGCAATTCCTTAAATGTCTTTCAGCCATTTGAACTTCCTCTGTTTAGAATTCTCTGTTTAGTTCTATAGCCCATTTCTTAATTGGACTGTTGGGCATTTTGATGTCTAATTTCTTGAGTTCTTTATATGTTCTGGATATCAGCCCTCTGTCAGATGTGGGGTTGGTGAAGACCTTTTCCCATTCTGTAGGCTGTTGCTTTGTCTTGTTGACTGTGTCCTTTGCTCTACAAAAGCTTCTCAGTTTCAACAGGTCCCATTGATTGTTTCTATCAGTGTCTGTGCTACTGGTGTTATATTTAGACAGTGATCTCCGGTGCCAATGCGTTCAAGAGTACTTGCTACTTTCTCTACTATCAGGGTCAGAGTAACTGGATTTATGTTGAGGTCTTTGATCCACTTGGACTTAAGTTTTGTGCATGGTGACAGATATGGACCTATTTGCAGCCTTCTACACGTTGACATCCAGTTATGCCAGCACGATTTGTTGAAGATGCTTTCTTTTTTCCATTGTACATTTTTGGCTTCTTTGTCAAAAATTATATGTTCATAGATGTGTGGGTTAATGTCAGGGTTTCTCTGAAAAGAATCCAGACACAAAAGTTATTGGATAGGCTTACTAACAGTCTTACTAGCACATGATGGAAATAAATAAATAAATAAATAAATAAATAAATAAATAAATATCCAGGATCTGACAGTTTTAATGCAGAATTCTACCATACTTTCAAAGAAGAGTTAATGCCAATACTCCTCAAATTATTCCACAAAACAGAAACAGAAGGAACATTGCCCATTCATTTTATGAGGCCACAGCTACTCTGATACTTAAACCACAAAGAAAGAGACCCAACAAAGAAAGAGAATTACAGACCAGTTTCTGATGAAGCAATACAATGATTTCCATAGTGGCTATATAAGTTTACACATCAACCAGGAATGGGTAAGGGCTTACCTTACTCTACCTCTTCATCAGCATTAGTTCTTTAGTGTTATTGATCATAGCCATTATGATTGGGTTAGGATGAAACCTCAAAGTAGTTTTGAATTGCATTTTGTGTGATTTGAAAGAAAATGGCCCCCAAAGGGAGTGCACTATTAGGAGGTGTGGCCTTGTTGCAGGAAGTGTGTCTCTGTGGGGGTGGACTTTGAGGTCTCTTTTGCTCAGTGTGACATACAGTCTTCTGCTGCCTGTGGATCAGCTCCTTCTCTAGTACCATGTCTACCCACACACCACAGTGACAACAATGGACTAAACCTCTAAACTGTAAGCGAGTCTCAATTCAGTGTTTTCCTTCATAAGAGTTGCCATGGTCATGACATCTCTTCACAGCAATAGAAACCCAAACTAAGACAGTAGTCTACCACTTTGAATGACGGTGTCCTTTGCTATGCAGCTTTTCAGTTTCATGAGGTCCCATTTATCAATTGTTCTTAGTGCCTATGCTACAGGTGTTCTGTTCAGAAAGCCTTTTCCTGTGTCAGGGAATTCAAGACTATTCCCAAGTTTCTCTTCTATCAGACTCAGTGTATCTGGTTTTACGTTGAGGTGTTTGATCCATTTGGAGTTGAGTTTTGTTCAGGGTGGAAAATATGGACCTAGTGCATTCTTCTACATGCAGCCATCCAATTGACCGGCATCATTTGTTGAATATGCTGTCTTTTTTCAGCATGTGTGTGTGTGTGTGTGTGTATATATATATATATATATATATATATATATATATATATATATATATAATAGCTTCATATATATATGTGTGTGTGTGTATACATATAGCTTCATATATATGTATATGTGTATGTATATAGTCTCACATGATCAAGTTGTTAGTGTGATGCTCTGTATGGTTGAAGCACTCAGCACCATCGACATCATTGAGCAAATGCTCATGTGTTTCTTTGCAGGTACTAGACAGAATCAAGGATTTTCTCTCTTTTATCCTAAATTATGAAAACTTAGAAGAGCGGTCTTATTAGTCCCATTTTCCAAATGAGAAAACTGAGGTTTAGAAAGGTCAGATAACTTCCGCTATGATGAGTCAACATGTTGGAGTATGAATCTAGCTTGACGACACACTGTGACAACTCCACACAACTGTGCTATGTGTTCTTTCCAGAGTCATCTTTCCTAGCACAGTGGGAAAGCACAGACAGCTTCAGGAGAGTGGTTCCCTCTGAGTGGAGAGGGAAGAAAAGAACGAGGGAGAGACAACATTCCAATGTTGTCGTGTTGAAAGTATTGGAAACAGCAGCGGCAAATGACCACGGGGCATCAGAATGCTGCTGAATGAAGCAACGATGTATTAGTATCTGTAATTCTTGGCATAGCAAAATATGTTAAATCAAAACAAATAAGACATGACAAAGTTCCAATGTCTCTCTGTTCCTGATGAGACATAGGTGAAAGACCAGTGAATGATGTCATTGCTTTGGAAAGCGACTCCATGAGGGCATGATGAGATGACTCAGCTGCTGAGGCCTTTGTTGACATTCCTGATGACTTGAGTCCAATTCCTAGGACCCACATGCTGGAAGAAGAGGGGTGACTCCTGTGGGTTGTCCTTCAACTCTGCATGCATAGCATGGTATATGCACATCCCCGTGCATATACACACATGCACACTCACCAATAAGTAGATGTAATAATGTTTTAAGGAGGAAAAGACTACGAGACAGGCACACAAGGCACATAGTCCATGATTTCCACGAATGGTCATAATTCTACAGTCAGTTCACAGCACAAAGTCAAATTCTCTTCTCAAGCCAAAACAGTAAGCTCCAAAATCCCTAAATTTGTTGTAGAACTCTAAATCTTGTCAGCTAATATTTCATCAAGTGAGTTGGGAGCACAGCATCCATGATGTCGTTTGTTCTCATTTTTTTTTTTTTTTTTTTTGGTGGGGGGAGCATTTGATTTGAAATTTGGGCTTCAGACCATTTCTCTGGACTGATAACCACAGTCTAGTTCTCTACATGATCTGTATCCTGTGTTAAATGGAGTGCTTTCTCAGGTAATCAATACTGTGGTTTTCAATGTAAGTCGATTGTTATCATTAAAATGTCACTCCATCAGACCTGCCAGAAAGCTTTGATGGTTAAAAATGTCATCTTTGTACATTTTTCATTTGAAGTTGACATCTAAAAACCTGGCTTCATAATTAGTATTCCTGTTTCTATTATTACACCCACTAGGTTTTGCTGAGTTCTCAGAGGGTGGGTAGTAAATCAGTCTGAAAATACCTGATTCCCTTCAACAAGTCTTGAGTACTTGTGTTAAATTCGGTACTCTGTTCCAGCTGGCAGTGAGTTCAAAGATGAATGTGGATGCAGCCCTGTTTCCAACAACTTCCCACTTAATAACAGAACTGGTGGCATTCTTGTCAATAACCAAGATGAAAATTAGGATATTCAAAATGTCTAAGGGCCATGTAGTACCTCAATGTCAATCAAGTATACATTGAACGTCTTTTTAAAATTTTATCTCTATCGAACACATGTGTTTTTCTTCCCTAGACAACACAGTATAATGTTTTATGTATCATTTGCATCATATTAGGTATTACCAGCCCTACAGAAGGCTTAAAGTACATGTGAGAATGAGCTGTGTAAGACTACACTGTCTTATAGGCAGGGCTGTTTGTTTGTCTGTCTGTCTGTTTGCTTTTCAAGACAGGGTTTCTCTGTGTAGTTTTGGTGCCTGTCCTGGGTCTCACTCTGTAGACCAGGCTGGCCTCGAACTCATAGAGATCCACTTGGCTCTGCCTGCTGAGTGCTGGCATTAGAGGCATGCACCACCACTGCCCTGGTAGGTAGGGCTTTAATAAAAAAGATTTCTTAGTGTTGATGTGGTTTGTGGAGGGTCTAGAAGGCTACAGTTCTGTAGGTGAAACACTTAGTAGTCTTTTGGCTAGGACCAAGTGAGGTATCCTTCCAATTGCTGCCAAAGGGAAGGGAAGGGGACTATGGGGGGAGTTTCATTGAGAAACATAAGCAAAGATCCTGAAATGTTAGATTCAGGATGGAATGGGGTGAAAATACAAAGTACAATATTGTATTAGTCAACTTCATTACTACAAAAAAATAATGATCCAGGCAATTAACACATAAAGAGAACAAGTTTAGAAGTCCTAGTTAAAGATTAGGCAATCTGATTGCTTTGGGCCTCTGATGGGGGCACCAGACAACAACAGCAGAGACCCAAAGCAAAGCAAACCACTTAGATCAGGAGCCAGGAAGGAGAAAGTAAAAAGTAGAGAAAGAGAGGGGAGGAGGAAGGCAGAGATAGATGATAGATAGATAGATAGATGATAGATGATAGATAGATAGATAGATAGATAGATAGATAGATAGATAGATAGATAGATAGACAGATTTTGCGTGTGTGTATGTGTGAGAGAGAGAGAAAAAAAAATAGAGAGAGGGTCTCACTATCATTTTCAACGACATGTCCCCAATGCCTTAAGGACCTCCCATAAGACCTCATCTCCTAAGGGTCCACAGCACTCCCAAAGACATAACCCTGAGGATCAAGTCCTCTATGCACGAATCTTAGAGGATACTCATCCACCACAGCTAATGTGCTTGTGTAAGATACTTCGGGTTAAAAAACAAAACAAAACAAAAAAGCTGAAATGAGACTAATTTAAAATGAGGAATGCTGTGGTTTTTCTTTAGTGTTAGTGAGATCTGCAGAGTTAGGACAGAATTAGGGTGGGTTTTATGGATTTCCTCAGCACTTTGGACCAGGAAGGAGCAAAGTTCTTTCCATCCTTCTCCTCTTCCATCAAAAGATGGAATGGGCTCACTTTCAGGAATTGCAGTCATACATGGCAATACCCATGAACAGATTTTTGCCTTTCTCTGTGACTTTTATAAGAACAAGAGAACATTCAGAGAGGCCTTCGACATGCCTTGCATGTTTCACTAGCCAAACTGGGGTCACAGCACACTTCTGAACCAATCACTGACAAGTGGTACTGTAGTTTTCTTAAACCAATCAAGTCTTCCCTGCCCCTAGGATACACATCTGTGTGTGGGATAAGTACACAGATGATCAAGACAAAGATGCTTAAAGGATAAAGGAACAAGGAGAAGAGACAGACCCTGAATGGATGACCAATGACATTCACTCTGGGGACCAGGTTGTCACATGCCTCCCATGTACTGTAACAAGTCTGATGGGATTTTTGTTTGTTTGCTTGCTTGATTTTGTTTCTTTGAGACAAGGTCCCGTGTAGCCCAGACTAGCCTCAAATTCAGTATGTAGCCCAGGCTGGTCATGAGCTCCTGATCCTCCTGTTACAACCTCCTAAGTGTTAAGATCACAGGCCTATGCCACCACACCCGGTAGCTGGGGGTATGCTTTAGTTTATGGAGCACAGCAAGTGCCTGTGCCAGTGTGTGATGCCCGGACTTTATTCTGTAAACAATGATGCTAAGTGTTCCTTAGCTTCCTTTCACTTTTTTTTTCTTAGAGTCCCTTCTGTCCTTGACTCTGGTGCTTGGTCAATTCAATCAACCTGGACATCAAAGAGAGCAAGCTGAGGTTCAAATTGGGCAAACTAGGGCTGGGTCATCAACAACATCTTGTAGTAGTTGTGTTTCTTGACACTAACCAAGAAGGAAAGGAAGAGAGGACAGGTTCATTTTGGCTAATGGTTTCAGGCTTCAGTTCATCATGGTGAAGGCATGGTAGCAGCAGAGGCTGCTCGGGCAGAGACTGGACAGGCACAGGGCCAGAATAGAAACCTAAGATCCTCCCCACAGTGACTCACTTCTTCCAACTTGACACCACCTCTAGTAGTTCTAAAACCTACCAAACCAGCTGACCACCAAGTGTCCACACTCATAGCCTGAGGGCAATGTTTCAGGCTCAAGCTCCCCATGCTGCTGAGCCTGGTCCTGTTTAATAAAAGTAATAGTGTAACTTTCTGTGGCTTTGTTGTGGAATTTTGGTCTCTTGGTCTGGGAGTGTGTTTTCATCTGGGTTTTTTTTTTTTTTTTTTTTAACGTTTCTTCTACTGAGTATGGTGGCTCATACTTGCATTATTTATTTATTTAATATTTAATATTTATTTATTTATTTGTTTTTTTTTTTTTGTTATTTGATACAAGGTCTCTCTACATAGCCCTGGCTCTCCTGGAACTCACTATGTAGACTATATTGGCTTCAAATTCACAGAGATCCACTTGCCTCTGCCCCCTGAGATTAAAGTGCTAGATACACTTAGTTTCTGCAAACTGAGATTTCATTTCTTTTTTTCTAACCTTTCTAAGCCTGGAGCCTCCAGTTTGGTCTGTCCCAGCTCCCCTTCTCGATCTCTTTCTGTTTTTGCTAATCCGTCATTTCCCCCAAGAATGTCCTAAGATCCTTCCTTGAAACAGGGAAGGTCTCTTCCTCTTCATTTACATGCATGTTTTTCAGTACACCATCCAGACACGTTATCCTTGCTCCTATGAACTAGAGAAGCTAACCACACTAACGGACAATGAGTACTTCAATGAGAACACCCTTCCCTCTCTGGCCACCAGAGACAGGCACCTTACCTTTGGCTTCTGCCCTAGATCAACCAACAGCTGGAAATGAACCATGGTGCCCTCATGGAGGGAGAAGGTGGGAGTACGGACCTGCTCCAGCTATAGTGACCCCTCTGCTCCACGCCCAGCAGTGTCTCCAGGCCTGCTATGTTTGCCCACAGCATTCGGAAACATTTACAGTGGTCCTAAGAGAGACCAACTCTGGAGGAACATGATTGAGCAATGGCTGGGGAAAAACAATCAGAAAAGGCCAAACTCAAAGTCAGAGCAACAAAGCTTAGCAAGGTCCTTTGTTTCAGGCCCTATGTAATCAGGACAACCCGACACTGTCCCCTCAAATGCTCATCACTCTTTGCCCAGATTTCTAGTAACAGATCAGGATTCTATCTTACTCTGCACACCAGGTGAAGAGGGCATGCCTCAAGGGTGATGCTTTAAGAGAAAGATCAGCTGCTTGCGCTCCCAAGGACAGACTATACATAAGTCTCAAAACAGAACCCTCTGTCCCTACCACATAGCAGGCTAGTTGCAGGTCCAGGACTCAGTATCCCCAGTCCTGAACCAGAGTTCTTTTATCATAACTCGATTCCCAGACAACTGGGCTTTGCTGCGCCGAGCTAGAGCCCAAGATACCTCTGCTCATGTAATTCATAGTAAGGAAAAGGTACGTGGAATTTCAAATCATCAGTGCTGTCAGCAGCAGTCGGGACACTCTGTACTGGACTTGGAGATTCCTTCGTCAGCCTTTTCCCCTAAATGCCTCTAGCATGCCTTTCTTGGTATCGAACAAACGTCAGTTCTGCCGATGTCATGGATTTTGTCAATAGGAACTGAGAATGCTCCAGCTTTTTTCTCATTGCTAACAGCTTTCTTAATTAGCCTACTGATAGAGTCAACAGCACAGTTCACCGTTCACTGTTTGCTCTCCAGCCTAGGCAGAGTCACCACGCTCTTTGAGAAGGACAGAACACTTGCCTGAGGTTGTTTTCCAAAAAAAAAAAAAAAAAAAAAACCAGGGTGGGCAGGGGAGGGGAGAAAACCCTCGCCACCACAGTGAATTTGACTTAATTGCTAAAACTTCCTTCTGATTGTTTTGCCTGGAGTAATAGCTCTTCCTTAACTAATAACTTTAATTATAGCAACCACAAGTTATAAAAAATGTACCCTTTCTTTTCACATGGCTTGTTTTAGTAAACTTCTAATGATGAAACGAAGAATCTGCAAGTGGGCCTTTGGGATTGACAGTAGATGGGAGGTATGTCCTCAGCCACCAGCTGTGAGCGCCATGCTTCTTCAGCCTGAGGGGTATAAGTCTAGCTGCTGAATCTATTTCTATGGTTGCCCAGCATACAGGATGATTAAAAGTAAAACCAGGGTCCTGACTGCCAAAGAACTCATCTTTAGAAAGTAATGAGGTTCATTTGGGAGGCTGAGGCAAGTGGATTGCCATGAGTTTGTGAGGTCTGCACGGGGAAACCCAGTCTCAAAATAAAAAGCAAAGCAAAAGCAAAAAGGAATCAAAAGAAAGGAACAAGGTCGAAGATACTTACTTTCCAGCTTTAAGATGAAATGTAAGCTGGGTGGTGGCACACACCTTTAATCCCAGCACTCAAGAGGCAGAAACAGGCAGATCTCTGTGAGTTTGAGGCCAGCCTGGTCTACAGAGCGATATCCAGGAAAGGCGCAAAGCTACACAGAGAAACCCTGTCTTGAAAAAAAAATGAAATGTAGATTTCTTAGTAAAACCTAAATGCCTCCATTTCCAAGGTTGACTAGAGTTGCATAGCAACTGTAACAGACAGACAGACAGACAGACAGACACACACACACACACACACACACACACACACACAAACACAAACACACACAGGCACACACAAATCAAATGCATGCAAGCACCAGGTCAGTTGGTAAAGTGCTTGACATACAAGCACAAAGGGAGGGAGGGCCTCGATTCCCAGCTAGACGTGGTGGTACGCACTTGGAATCTCAGTACTGAAGATTTTGGGAAGGCAGATCCCTGTAGTTCATTGGCCAGCACTAGCCTACCCTAATCGGTGAGTTCCAGATTATCTTGCATTTCAGGCTACTACATCAGTATTTCTGTTAAGGAATGAGTATTGGTAGACAGTCATGCTGAGCTCAATGATAGCAAGAAACAACATCTGTGCCCGACATCAACTACATCACTGTTAGCCAGTGGAGCTCCTTCTTATCTGTCACCCAGGCTTGATTTCACCGAGCTGTCTAGCAAAGCTACTTTCTCTTTGAAATGATGAGTTCTCCTCACTCTAGTGATATGTGTCAACTGTCTCCTCAGCCCTCCTCAGGAGTCTCTGGCTGACCTTCTCTTTATCACCAAGGACGAAGAAAACACAAAGGATCCTTCACTGCACATGGCCATCATATGTGTATGGGGATTACTGGGTAGGCAGCAGAGACTGATACTAATCCTTTGGGTCTTAAAGATAGACACCTCCCTTCTCCACAGACAACAGAAATTGCCCCCAGATCACCTGACACACTGGATCCTGAAGAGTACTTCTGGCTAGAGACTGTATCTGCCTAATTGAATGATGACAGACGGAGGCTTTGCTTTGGAGAGGGACAGTTCCTCATTGCTGCTTTTGTGACTTCCTATCTCTTAGTGTTCTTAATCAGAATTTTGTAATTTAAAATTTTTAATGAAACAACATAACCATTGAAAACTTGCCCATTACCACTTATCCTAGAGACAGCAGACCTTGGACGTCTCCAGACTGTTCCCTGGAGGACCGGAGTGGGCTGGCTGCACTAGCCTGTTTTCTATCACGTTAACAAAATGCCTGGGGCTGGGCATTTATTCATTGATTAAAAACAATTTTTTCATACAATACATTATACAATTTCCCTCCCTCATCTCCTCCCAGGTCCTCCCCACCTCCACCATTCTAATCCCATGCCTTCCTCCTTCTCTTTCTTTTTAGAATGCAAACAGAAAAATATTTTTAAAAGTCAGAATAAAACAAAGAAATAGGAAAAAAAAAAGAGAAAGCATGAGAAACACATAGATACTCAGAGACAGACAGATGCATGGAGTTCATTCTGAGTTGGCCATCTACTGCTGGGCATGGGCCCCGCCCTTAATTGCAGCTTGTACCCCAGTAAGACTCCATCGGAGAAAACTAAGTTTTTCTTTGTGAGTGGTGGACACTTGGAAATAGCTTCTGGGTTAAGGATGAGGGCTTATGTCTACTTCCCCTTTCAGCACTGGGACCCCATCTGGCTTGGACTTATGCAGGCCCTGTGCATGTTTCCTTAGTCTCTGTGAGTTCATATATGTGTCAGTCCTGCTGTGCTTAGAAGATCCTTAATGTCCCTCGTGTCGCCCGTCTGCTTTGGCTCTTACACTCTTTCTGCCTCCCCTTCCACATAACTCCCTGAACTCTGAAGATGAGGGCTTTGATGAAGACATCCCACTCAGGACCAAGTGTTCCAAGGTTCTCACTCTCAGCACATTGTCCTGTTGTGAGTCTCTGTATGTGTTCCCATCTGCTGCAGGAGGGAGCTTCTCTGATGATTCACTGATCTATGACTTTAAAGAACGTTGATAGGAGTCATTTCATGGCTACATTCCCTTTGCCGAAAGATAGTATTTTGTTCCCCGAGGTCTTTGGCCTATCTAGACTCAGGTTCTTGGCCTCCTAAGCTGTATCAGGCCTGGGTTCCGTCTCATGGAGTGGGCCTGAAATCCAACCAGATACTCCCACAAGCTTTGTACCACTGGTTAACCAGCAGAGGCTGGGTATTTATAAAGATAGCTCAAAGTTTTGGAAATGCCAGGGGCTGATACCAGTATCATCTTAGCTCTGAAGGACCTCAGGGGAGATAGCATCATCATGATAGGAGTGTGTTCAAGCAGGATAGATCACGTAAGTCAGGAAGGCAAAAGCACAGGGAGGTGCCTGGCCTGCTCAGCTCCACACATGCTATGGAGATGTTGTGGTGTCGACAAGTCTCATCCCAGACCTCCTGTGGGATGTCTGGCTGGATAGGAAAATGGGGGTGGTAGATGGAAGGTGACAGATAAATCATAGATACACAATACTCTCTCAAGAATTGACTCAGGTCCCCATAAGACCTTCCTGAATCCCTTGTGAGGGCAGCATCCTCAGTGACCTTTATTGGTGGAAGTAATAAGGCCACTCCACGTAGTTAAAAGGGAGGTTTATTTTGTGGGGTAACTTACAAGTAAAGGGATAGGTTACAAGGTCCGGGAAAGGTGTAGTGAAGTCCAGTGGTGTTCTCTGGAGAGCTCTGCTCCATCTACCTCCAGCGTCTAGGATCCAGGAACCAAGAGAGCCTGCACATCCAGATCTCAGGTCTTAAGGGCTCCTGTCTAGGCCCCGCCTCTTAGGTGTGACAGTTACTGGAAGCCTCAATGAGGGTAGTACTTCCAGGTCAAAGCTGGAACAGCTACCCACTACATCTCCCCTTTTCATCTAAAGAAACTTTTAACCTAATACAAAACTACATACAATAGGAAGAGCAGGCCCCAGCAGGACTGGAGAAATCTCCAACTTCAAACCTTCAAGGGAAGTCTATGAATATGATGCCAACTCCACTTAGAGTAGTGGTTTGCTAAGGGTTGTGACCCCTTTGGGAGGTCAAGTGACCATTTCACAGGAGTAGTCTAAGACCATTGGAAAATACAGATATTTACATTATGATTCATAACAGTAGCAAAATTATAGTTATGAAGTAGCAATGAAAATAATGTTATGGTTGGGGTCACTACCACATGAGGAACTGTATTAAAGGGTCATGGCATTAGGAAGGTTGGGAACCACTGATTTAGAGGGACAGAGAACTGATTATGGGGTGGGATGTGGTCAGACTTGCAAATCCCCCAGCCAGGGACTAGGACAGGATCAGGACTGGGAAGAGCTGCTGAGTGTAGAACTGAAAAGAAAGGACTATAGAAAACATGTCAAGCTAGTACAGAAATCTGGGAAGCAATGGTTTCATCCCACTCAAAGAGGAGTGTTCTGAACTGGGTGTGAGTCTGCAGGAAGGCAGTGGTGAAGACACCAGCTGGCACTCACGAGTTACTCAGTATACTCATTAGAATAGCAGTCTTTTCTCCAAGGGTGTGTGCTTCCAGAACTTACCATCTGGGTGATTTAAAGAGGAATTTGATACTCCGTCAATCTCTGGACACTCCTGCTGGGTTTACTTTTATAAATAAAAGAACATAGCCTTTCATTTGCATTCAGGGTAGGACACTAGTCACTTGGAAGAGTGGAGAGCCAGAAGACACCAGAGACCATTTCATTTTGCAGAGAGGCACCTTTGAGGTCCATACTCACTTACTCTTTTCACAGAGCCAGCTCAGTGAGGGGGAGGGGGTGTGTTCAGAAGAAGCCAGAGCTGAGAGCCAATGGAGTATCCTTCCCACTGCCAAAATGTGTTACCTCCCCAAAACGTCACCCCCCCCCCTTAAAAAGCATTAAAGAGCTTAAGATACAGGAATGGTGTGGGTATGTAGCTCAGTTGATAGAATGGTTGCTTACCATGACTGAAACCCTGGGTTTAATCCCCAGATGGAACTAGCCAGGTATGGTAGCATGTACCATTCGTCCCAGCACACAGGCAGTGGAGGCAGGAAGGTTACAACTTTAAAGCCATTCACACCTCCCTAGTGAATTTGATATTGACTAGCTTGGTCTACTTGAGGCCCTGTCTCAACGGGGAAACAGTTGAAGCAGGGGCAGAGTAGTTCCTCAACTGAAATTCAAAGTGAGCCTGAATTGCTTTGTCACATGTGGGACATAGACTATTAGGCCCCTTTGCATTGTTAGGGGGAATCTAAGAGGCTTTGTTGCTAATGTGACTCCACAAGTAAATCTCTAGTGTTTTCTATTAATAAATAGCTTCTATTTTTCACACAATTCCATTCAGAAGTTCAAATGAGTCTTCAGTTATAATTTCTTTTCTTACTTTCATGGGACAGCCGGTATACATTAAAATGAGGAAGGCAGAAAGAAGCAAAAGAGGTTGGCGGTACATATGTGATAGCAAGGCCAAAAAAATGATGGGAATGGCCTCCTCTGTCCATCAGGAAGAAGTGAGGCCATCAAGCTACCTCACAGGGCTTAGCATCCCCCACCCTCTAGCACAAATATAACCTCTTGCTGGCATTCACAGGCCAGGTCAGCAGGGAGCCAGCCCAAATTCAGGGCAGATATGCTGGCTCCATTCCCAGGAGGCCAGGGCAGATGAGAAACAGTGTTTTACTAGCTCATGATTAGGAGACCAACATGTCACATCCTGCCTGTTTAGGAAAACAGACACGAAAATCACGAGACATTCTGTGTCACATGGCGACTGACACCAAGTACCTCAGCTGCAGATACTGACCCATTACTGCTACACTTTTGGAGCTGAGAACGCTGTCTAGAGGGTGTTCAGAGAAGTCTGAGGCTCCTTCCAGCTGTAAGCAGGCTCTAACAGACATGCAGAAGCAGCTTTTCTGGCCCATGGAAAAACAAAACAATGCTCTCTGTTCAGTTGTGTAATGGGTCCCGAGTTGTTTAGCAAATAAGAAGTCACAGGTGGGGTACCACTGGACCTGGTGACAAGGCAGATTTTGCTGAGATTTGACAGTCCTCCACTGGGTCTTCTCACCAACGGATCCAAGGAAAATCGAAGCAACCAAAATCGACTCCACTACCTCCCAAATGATACTTTTCCTACTTGTCAAAAGATGTGCATAAAAACCACAGGGTGATGCATGCCAGCTCATGCCTGGGGGCATGCCTTTGCAGATATAAGGGAGGGCCACATTTCTCTTCCTATCCCTCAAAACTAACGAGTGTGAACTGAAAAGTAGACTCTATCGGCAAAGGGCTGTGGCACAAATGTGGGGACTGGTGTTTGGATCTTGAGCACTCACATAAATGCCAAGTAGGCATGGTGCCCACCTGCCCCATCCCAGCACAGGGGAGGTAGAGACAGGGGGTCCCTGGAGCAAGCTGGTTCACTAGGCAATCCTGTATCAATGATTCAATTGAGAGACCCTCGTCCCAGTGGGTAAGGTGGAAAGCTACCAAAGGAGACTCTAGATTAGACATCAGCATTGGACCTCCACGTGCATATACATGCACACATGCAAACACACATTCAAAAATGTACATGCACATACACATAAAAAGAAACAAAAATAACAAATGAGACCAACTGTAGCGGACACAAAAGGGGTTTTCCTCCGGGAGTGATGATGTCTTTCATGTCCTAAGGCACGCTTGATTCCCCACAGCCAACAGTACAGGGGCTTTTTCCAGGGTGCGCCTCCCTCTTCCTCCACCACTTCCAGGTGTCCAGAATAAAGAAGAAAGTCTGGGGCAGGGCGGGAGCCTCTCCAAGCTCTAATTGCAACTCTGACAAGCATCAGATCAAAGGCATCTTTCCTGGACTCTTTGATCTCTTGATAAACCACATTTAGCACCCTCTCCTGGCTATGCCTGGGGCCAGCAGCCCTCCCTGCTAACTCCTTCACCTCTTTCTGGTTTAAATAATTCAGCTGCTAAACACTTTCAAAGGGGTGAAAATAAGCAAATACTCTAAAGAGCCAACTTGCTTGCTAGATTAAGCAAAATGTCCTTGCCCTACAAATCCCCAGTGATGACTGCTGAAAATCAAGACTGAAGAATCTCAAAGGCATGGTCACTGTTTTTGAACACCTTACTTGACTTTGACTTCTGTAGCTAGTGCACAGGAATGGGACAATAACCCAAACTCCAACTCCAGGGAAAACTAGGTGGGGAGCAAGACTTCTTGCTAATGAAAGCATCAACTAAGAACCCTCCTCTTTATTGCCCGCTGCCCCCAGTTTCCAAGACAATTGAATGACTTCTTTATCCAATACTGCTGAGACTCTTTGCCAGGTGTGCCTGGTACGGTCTGTTCAGAAATGATCTTGATTCAAACAAAAGGAAGATCATGGGGGGGGGGGTGGGGGAGGAATGGGAGATCGGTCCATAAAGTGCTTGACTTGCAGCCATGAGGACCTGGGTTCCATCTTTGCAACTTGTGTTTACAAAACAAAAACAAACAAATAAATGAAATCCTGTGTGCTTATAATGCAAATAGCCAGTACTGAGGAATTGGAGACAGACTAATTCCTGGGGCTCACTGATCAGCCATTTCAGTCTTGGTGGATTCCAGGCCTGTGAGGGACCATGCCTCAAACAACCACACACACACACACACACACACACACACACACACACACACACACACACACACACAAGTTTGCTTCTACTCCGGGCTTTCTAGAAAAGTTGAAACACAGGCCACCCAGTCACAGCTGAAGCTCAGATCACAGACAAGTCAAGTTCGAGTCCAACTACATTCTATGAAATACTTGGGCTTCCCTTACTTCCAGGTAATCTGTTCCTTCTCTACTCTCTCTAGGGCGGAAGGCCAAACTCAGACTTGTGGCCTCATTCCAACACAAACTGGATCTTTTTAATTCCAGAAGATTGCTCACATTCATCTAAGCTCTAGATCTTATCCAGTGGAACTGGGTCTTTGGCCATTGTGAGCAGAGTGTGGGAAGTCAGTCTGAGGAAGGAGAGGCAGTTGACTGAGAAGAGGTGAGAGCCTGCGATATTAAAGGAAACAGAGTCGGCCTTGCTAAGGGATGTCCTCCTGCAGGTGAGCCAGTGTAAACTCCCTACACCTGCACAGAACTCAAGCTAGGACAGAGAGCACGTTATCAAATCCCGACTTCCTTGTCCCCAGGGCCTAGCTGCCAAAATTGGGGCTGCCTCTGAATCACTGCTGGGCTTGTTCAGACACAGCTTGCTGCTCAACCCCCAAACCACCACCACCAGGAGCTCTATCTGGGTGAATTTTGACTGAAATTGGAGAATTCACAGTTCTGGAAATGCCCTAGCTGGTCTGGTGACTCTACTCAGAGACCCATCACTCTAAGGCTGAAAAAAGACAAATTGGGACTTAAGTCCACGTACACTTTCCAATTCAAGGCCATTCTAAAGCCTCCACTCATCCCAACCACACACACACACACACACACACACACACACACACACACTCATACACACAAACACTTCAAATGCCATACCATCCTCTTTCCTCACTAGAGACTGTGTTCTTCCTTCACACACTCCTCACAGACACCTACAGTGTACTAGGTGTGAAGACACAGGAATGAACTAGACCTTTTTCCTCCCTGAACACAGAAGAGCATCCTCTGAGTGAGAGGCTAGTGCTCTCATTGAGGAAGAAGGGAACAACAGAGGGAGGCCATGTCAATGACAAAGCTGGAAAGAAAGCGGAGGAAGGATCCTGGGATCTAATCCTGAGCTGGGTTTGGAAGGCTGGGGAAGGAATTACCAGGACAACAAAGAAGAGAGAGAGTCCACAGGGAGCTGTGGACCAGCAGGACAATTCGAGTGCTACATATTTACATTCTGGGTTTGGTGGTGATGGGAGAATTCAGTCAGTGGGTCATGTTGAGATGTTTAGCTTTTTCTTCTTTTAAGATGATGGTGAGACATTGAATGGTTTGTCATAGGGATGACATCATCAGACTTGTCATCCTAATGAAGGGAAATCCCTGTCATTTGGAAAGTTATGTGCGTGGAGGGGTGAGAGTCTTCTTCATTCCCTAGAGTTGCTATAACAGAATATCATCAGCGGGGTATCTTAGAAACAACAGAATTATCTCTCCAGATTCTGGAGATGGGGAAGTTCAATTTCAAGGTAGATGCAATGTCTGGTGAGGGCCACTTTCCAGCTAATAGGACACTTCTGTGTCCTCTTGTGGTTGAAGACATGACAGAACTTACTAGGATCCTTATATGTGTTCCTTAGGAGTGTGTGTGTGTGTGTGTGTGTGTGTGTGTGTGTGTGTGTGTATTGGGGGGTGTGCATTTGTGTATATATGGTCCTATGTATGAGCACAAAGGCTGCAGGAGGATATCAAGTGCCCTGTTCTATCACTCTCTACCTTACTCTGAACCTGGAGCTCAAGTGACAGCCAGCAAAGGTTAGAGATCCTCCTCAGGTCACACATGAATCCACTTCCAGTGTTTTACTTGGGTGCTGCGGATTGGATCTCGGGTCCTCAGACTTGCATAGCAAGACCTCCTGTCCACTGAGTCATTTCTCCAGCTCCCCAAGGATCCCTTTGATAAGATCACTAGTCCTGTCTTAGAGAGTTCTGCATGTGTGATCCAATCATCTTGGCTACACCGCACTCTGGAGGGCCTTCATATGAAGTCAGGATTCTGGGAGGACATGTGTTATGAAGCTGGGCACAAGAGACCTTGGTGGGTTCAAGCACCATGAGGGTGGCAGCCCAGGGGGCATGGTGGAAAGTTATACCTTGCAGGTATGGCATCCACATGGAAAGTTTTATTATTAAAGGGAGGAAGGGGAATAGAGAAAAAGAGAGAAAGAAGAGTAGAGAAAGGAAAGTGGAGGTAAGAGAGGGAAAGAGGAGGAAGAAGGAGAAGGGGGAGGGGTTTTTCCTCTTTTTTTTTTTTTTTTTTTTTTTTTTTTTTTTGCCAGAGCTGAGGACCAAACCCAGGGCCTTGCACTTGCTAGGCAAGTGCTCTACCACTGAGCTAGATCCCCAATCCCGTTTTTTTTTTTTTTCCTCTTAAAGGGGGCTTTACTCCAAGGGGCGGGTCTGAATGCCAACAACATGAACATTGCTATCTTGATCTTCGGAGAGATCTATCTAGGAGCTGGTACAGTGGAGTCCCCTGAACAATGGCAGACTGGCTTCTCTGAACTAAATAGAGGTGCAGATACAAATGATCTGAGAAGGAAATGTTCATGTACATTCTCACTGTCTTCCACTACCAAAGGGAGAACAGCCAAGCCTCAGGGAAAAAGAAGACACCATGTCTGTGTGTCATATGCACATGGTCTTTGCCTGTGTCTCAGCTAAACTGAATTTTTAACCTAATCACTACCTAAAAGCTGCTTCACCTCATGACTATGCTCAATTGTACTTCCGTTCCCACTTCCAGACATTCATTCACCCAAAACAATTTCGAACCTTACTAGTTAATAGAGGAGACAGATAAATGGATAGTTTAAATTCACTCTAGTGCCTACTGAATCTTTTGGTAGCATCTCCAAAAGCCATTGAGATTACAGAGGAAGGAAAGAAAAATATAGAAACAGTCAAGGTTACACTCAAATTTTAAATTACTTTGAAACTGATGCTAGAGGTTTGAATAGAAAATATTATCTTATTTCCTAGATTGGATACTGCTTCCAGAGGTAGTGAAACAACTCAGCAAGTAAAGGTACTTGCCACCAAACCTGATGACCTGAGTCTGATCCCTGAGAGAGCCTCTTAAGATCCCTTAAGACACCCTCCGAACCTCATACACATATTATAAGCAAATAATTTAAAAAAAAAAAAAACAGAAAACTACTTCCAAGAAGATCATGAACTTCCCTCATAGAAGTCATAACATGGCGTTCTATCATTGGCCCTTCATGGAACATACTTTGGCAACTGAGAAAACTAATTAAGCTAATTTCCTATATCAATCTCATTTCAATACCTGAATTCTCCAGTAATGGAAAGTCTCCATTATCTCACTTTCTCTAAATGAGAATAATTTGGGGATTCAAAACGTTTTGGGGAGCTGGATATGCTGAGGCAAGAGGATTGCTGCAAATTCGAGACCACCCTGAGCAATAGGCGTTCCAGGGTAGCCATGACTATAAATCAGACCCTGTCTCAAATAAAATACAACCAGTGGGGAGGGGAGTGGGCACAGAGCTTGGCGGTAGACAGCTTGCCCAGCATGTGTGAAGCCTTCATTTCAATGTGAAGCCTCAGAAACTGTCAAGGAAAGGAAAGTCACCTTTCTTGTGTGTCCTATACAAGGGTGCGCATAGGCAGGGCGGGGGATGTACTATCAAGCTACCAGGTACAGAAATCCACCATTGGAAAAAAAAGCTTGACTTCAAAGGAGGAAACAGGATTAGCTCATGTAAGCAGAGCTCATTACAGAGTGACTTATGAGCGGCAGCTTCAGAAGACGGAACCATTTTCGTAAGTCATTCCGATTTGCACGTGGGAACCGGAAGCAGCAGCACTAGCCGGGGAAAGCAGTGGAGTCCCCTTAAATAAGGCAAGGTTTTCAAGGCATCTTCAGTGACTCCCTGCCAAGTGCGGAGGTGGGGTGGGCGGGTGGGTGGGTTGGAAGTGGCAGGAAGTGGCACAAGCTGTTCTGAAAGACGTGGCTCTCCCCTAAATCCCTGTGAGCACGAGGCCACCAGCAGTTCTGAGAATGGTGGATGTTCCCTAGCCCCATCCATGACCGTTGTCCAGTCACGGGAGAGAATGTCACCCACTTGGTGTCCACAAAGAGTCCTTGTCAGCTGTCACAGCTGCCAGCAACTCTACCCATCCAGGGAACCAGGAATTTAAAAGATCCTCTGAAGTCCAGGGCCCTGACCTCACCATGGGAAAAAGTAGTTCTTTCACAGCCAAAACCCCAAACAACAACAGCAACAACAACAAAAAAAAACTTCTAAAATGAAATTAAAGCAAAAATGAAATGGGAAGAAGAGACCAGAAATGAGCTGGGGTGACTCATGGCCTCCTCCGTGCCAGCTCTTTCTGCTGAGCTAACTCATGACTGCTTTTGCTTTTCTAAATTCAGGACCAGCCCTGGTCATCTGGAGGTCAGGGGAGGCAGCTTCTAGGATATCACCCAGCTCATCCCTCTAAAGCCACACAGCTCAAAAGACAGCCAGGATACCTCCCAGGGGGCCAGAGTGACCTCAGCCAGGAGGACCTGCTCCCAAAGCAATCCCACCTGCAGCCTTGGCAGGGCTGTGACCGCTACTGGCCTGCTTCAGCTCTTGGAAGGCATCCCTAGAACGATGTTTTTACAGCAAGTCTTTGTGAAAGTTGAGGGGGGAAGAGAAACAGTCTTGGCAATCTGTGTGGTACTCAGGAGAAGCTGGTAATGCTGGGGAGATGACAAAGTAAACCAGGCCATCATGACTATCATTGCATTCTGCTCTCGCTGTGCCTAGCCTGGGCCTGGCTCTGCCTCACCTGGGCTGTGCAGCTGCCAGGCTGATTTCTGTTTGCACAATAATCTGCACTTTGAACCCCACGTAAACCTGTTCCCTTGAAGCACACCAGACACTGAGACCATCCCATTCCTCACTCTCCTCTGTCTCTGTCCTAGATTCCTGTTCAAAATTCCTCTCCCGTGGCATCACCGGCTGAGGTAAGAAGCAATCTCATGAGTCATTTACACTAAGGTGTGAAAAGGTCGGTAGCTGTGACAAACACTGCTGCCCCTGATTGGCTGCCTGCTTGCCCATTCTCTCCTTTCTCCTACCTATAGCCCCAGCTGACTGGCTTGTTTGCCCCACCTCCCTCTTAGCCTTGGGAGGCCATGAGTCATAAATCTGGCCAAAGAGACCTTGTAGGCACAAGGCAGTATGTCCTTGAGAGTGTTTGCCAGTAACAGGAACAACATACCTAGTATTGTTGTCTTTCTTGGAAACAAGGCACAATGGCTGAAGGTAGAGACTCTGGTGGCTGAGTGAGGAAACAAGTGAGGAGGCTGAGCTAATGACAGTAAGACCTTCGTCTCTCCTCTCCTACAGCTGCTTGTCTCTCCTGCTCCTTCCTTCTCCCAACACTCACCCATCAGCCCCCACCCCTATAACACCATCTGCCCCTCGGATTTCCATACTCCTACTCACTATACTGTTGCTGGGAGATGTCCTCAGTCTTCTCAGCTGAGGACTGTTCTGGTACTGTGGTAAAAGCATAAGAGAGTTAGCCTCTTCTCAGCTTTGAAAGGGTTAATGTAGTATGATTACAGTGCTAAACAGAGTGCTCAACTCCCCATCTCCACTTCCCCTCAGCCTCTGATAACCACCACTCTGCTCCCTGTTTCTACGAGTCTGACTAGACTGGATTCCTTAATAAATGGAATCATGTAGTATTTGTCCTTCGGTGACAGGCTTTATCACTGAGCACACTGTCCTCAAGGCTCATTTATACCATAGACAGCAGGGTCTCCTAATTATTGATGGTTGAGTAGTATTTAATTTTGTGCACACATTTGAAGTATTAGCCTCACCCTTTTGGGGTTTCACCTACAGTCAGTCTCACACATGTCTTCGAAGTGGCAAACACTGGAATTTAATGAACTTAGTGGTGTTACCTGGCACCTCTGCCTCCAGCAGCCCACACAAATTTATTTTCAAGCCCACTAAAGATTAAGCTTCCTGCTTCTCCAGATACTTCTTCCATTAGTTCAGCTACATGGGCATGGTTAATATTTGGAGAATCCTAGGTTCCCATACCAACTCTGCCAAACTTTCCCAGTCACAGTGCTGGGTCACTCCATCCCTCTATCTCCTCAAATCTCTCTCTTGTCAAATGAGGTCATTTGGCTTGAAGTTGTTATAAAAGACTTAAGAGGCCCACAATAACCGTGTAATAAATATTAGCCATTGTCCTCAGCAGGATCCATACCAACAGGCAGAGAGGCTGCTGCCACTTCTAGGGCCATCTTAAACACCATCAGGGAATCTCCTACTGGACAGAGATTGGTCCATTGCCAAAGCTCCACTTCATTCTTGGTAGTGGGAAGCACACTGTTAGCAAGACATTATGATTATTCTGAAAGCTTCGCTATTTTAGTGAAAGAAGACAAGGTTGAAATATAACACTAGAAAGCCAGGCATAACGGTACACACTTACAATCCAGCATCAAGAAGGAAGTCACCAGAAGGTTAGGCGTTGGAGACCAGGAATGCATAGTGAGAACTTGTCTTGACCCTCTTCACCTACCACCCCCCACCGAAAGAACTGTAAAATTAGACCTCATTGGAAATTCAAGGGAGGATGTTGAGGGCTGGGGGGTGAAGGAAATGCTGGGAAGGCACTTTTGCCCCTACCCCTGATGATGCTCATTAGTTCTGTTCTTCTTCTCTCTTGCTTTTGCTTCCTCTGTTTTAAAAATAAAGTGTCCTCTTTTAGCTCTAATTATGCCCTTTTTTCATATTTATAAGATTAAAATTGTGTAACCTGCCCAGGACAAGCTGTGATCTTAGGCATTTGATGTGTGTTCGAGAAGGAAGGGCCTGGAGCCTATCTGGAGGATGCAAAATGCTTATGTAGTGTGAGAACTTTGTTGACTTAAGTAAGTCTCAGGACTGTTCTCCCAGGCAAGGAAAACCATTTTTAAAAACAAACAAACTTGTATTCTGGGGTAATTCCCAGAAAAGACGCAGGTATGGTTAGTGAGATGGGATTTGGTTTTGTTTTTCAAGCTGCAACAGAGTGGCGAAAGGTCAGCCCTATGTTGTAACCCACACTGGTGCCTGTCTCCCGTAATCCAAACCACAGCCCTCAGAAAGAAAAAACCAGGCAGCATGGCAATTAGTGAAATGAAATTTCATTTTCTAAACGCCTGCCCCTGGATACCTTAGGAAGTGAACTGCTGAGTTTTAGAATGTTCTGGAAAAACTCTGGTGGTTGGAATTTCAGAATAGTTTCCCTAAGAGAAAGCTGTTAAAACTATTTCCATAAAAAGGAGTTTGTGAGGTGGAAATTGAACAGGAGACAAGGCTCTCAGGATTGAGAGCTTGGGAATGGGTTAGAAGGAAAAGTGAAGGGCTGATGGATAGGAAGGAGTTTCTTATGGAGTCATATCTCACCAGCAAGGAGTGTTTGTGGGCTGGGTGCTTCACTCTGGACCCAGCTCGGATAGCATCTCAACACTAGCCAGCATTATACACCTTTAAATAGGGATGCCACCTTCCTGAAGTCCTCATCTCTGTAGTCACAGTCAAGAAAAGATCCAGTCCACCTACATACAAGCCAGGAAACTTGTTGAATGACCACATCACACAACAGCATCATAGAACAAGACATTTTAGACAAGCATAGTAGCTCATGTCTGTAATCCAGTACCCAGAATGCTAAGGCAGGAGGATTGTTCTTCGTTTGAAGGCTATAGATTAAGAGCCTGTCTCAAAACTGCTCAAACGGGGCTGCCTAGATGAGTCAGTAGTTGCTGTACATGCCTGAGGATGTAAATTCCAGCTCCAGAATCACCTTCGGTGAAGGTGTTCATCTTTAATGCCCCAGGTCTATTGTGGGATACAAGGGCAGGCCGAGACAGGAGAAGTTCCCTGAAGCTTGACTGTCATCCAGCCTAGAATGTGAAGTGTTGCAGAAACCATTAGAGAGCCCTTGCTTCAACAAGGTGGATTGAGAAAACAAACTACTGAATGTTCTCCTCAGACCACTACAAATGGTCCTGCATGAGCCTACAACACACACACACACACACACACACACACACACACACACACACATACACACACACACATACATACATACACATACATACATACACACACACACATACACACACATACACACACACACACATACACACACATACACACACACATACACACACACATACACACACATACACACACACACATACACACACATACACACACACCACACATACACACACACACACACACACACACACACACACACACACACACACCACCACCACCACCACCACCCCACAACAACAACAACAACAACAACAATAGTAGTAGTAGTAATAAAAAGAGAGGGAAGAAGAAATGAAGGAAGGCCTTCATTTCAAGTCATATTGCACCTTTATTTTCTCATTGTTATTGCTTATTAGAGGTAGCATTCTAGATTTAGTTTGGAAATTCACCCAATATCTTTGGTTGTGGTAAGAAGCCATCTTCATACACAATGAGCTAAAAGCTAAGGTTGACACCACCCCCACCCCCAGCATGATGCCACAACTTAATGTGATAATGAAGTGAATGGACTTGATCTTCATTTACCCTTCTGCTTACTTGACTCCTAGCCTAACAAACTGATCTTGACTGCAGAAAGGGTAAGAATCTATCTGATCTCTAAACATGTTCATTCTTTTCTTAGAGGTCACAATGTGTGGCCACCCTATCAACCAAATTCCTAGGTTGATGTCCTAAACTGGACTCCCTCAGAATCTCACCTTATATGGAATTTGGTTGAAAAGACATTCAGTTTAAAAGAGGCCATTAGAGCAATCCCTAACACAAGCTGACTGGTGCCCTCACAAAGAGAGGGAACAGAAACACCAAGGCAGGCACACCAGGAGAATGTCATGAAGATGAAGGCAGAGACCCAGTGATGCCCCACAAATCCAACACTGAGGCCTGGCAGTGAGCTACACTCTCAGCAGGAAGCCACCCTGTGATGCCTGCATCTCAGACCTCCCTCCTCCAGAACCATGAGACAATAATATTTAGCCACCTGACGTGTGGTACTTTGTTACTGCAGCCTTGAGAAGCTCATGTACCTTAAAAACGCAGTGCTCATGCCAGCAAGATGGCTCAGGAGGGAAAGATGCTTGTCACCAAGCCTGATGAGCCAGGATCAATCCCTGGAATCATCCACATGGTGGAAGGAGAGAACCAACTCCCACGAGTTTTTCTCTGACCTACCTACATACACACATAGCATATCTGCGCCCCCATACACAGAATAAATAAATACCTGTAATAAGAACCCTGTACAGTACTCTTGTTCCCTTCCCTACTTATTTAGACCTCTTCATCCCTTCTCATAACCTTCTTTCTACATGTATATGTACAAATGCACACATGTAAGTTTACATCTAGATTCTGCATATAAGAGAAAATATATATTTGTCTTTCTGAGTCTGGCATATCTTGCTTAACACAATGAGCATGTTCCCTCCATTTTTTTCCTGAAGATATCCTCATTTCGATCTTCTTTATACATATGTGTCATGAAAACAAAAAGGAAGAACTATCTGATAAGAGGGTAGGGGTGAGTCAGAGGGAAGAGGGGGGTAGGGAAGACAGTGCAGAGGTACATAGGAACAAAGGGCACTGATTTGTATGTATGAAAATGTCAGAGTGAAACACGTGTTCTTGAATGCCAAATAAAAACAGTGAAATAAACAAACCCTTAGGATCTGTAAACAGGGTGTGCTCATCATGAACAGAAGAGGTAGCTGGCCGCTTCACTTCTTCTCACTTCTCAAGGCAGCTTTGTACATACAGACTGATGTGTGAGATCCTCAGAGAATGAACAGCAAAAATGTGCTGTCTTTCTCTCACTTCTCACTGGAGAAGACCTGCCCACCCCCTCTTATTGGTACCAGGCTAGCTCATTTCTCACACAGCTCAAGGCTAAGAAAGAGGAGGGTTGGATGTGTTAAGCCTGTCAGAATCATCTTCCTGCATCCATTACATGTTTGGATCTGTTGAGTCTGTTCTCCTGCCCTGAGAGTACTATGGATGAAGATAAAAGGCTTTAGTACTGCTTTCAGAACCTAAAACTTTAATATCTCCCCAGCCGTGAACAGCCAGTCTGCATTGAACCCTTAAAGACCATCATATCTCACACTCTTTCTGTGTGTGTGTATGTGTGTTCATGTGGGCAGAAGTGCACATGAATATACATGTGATGGCCAGAGGACAGCCTCACCTATTGTCCATTGGGAGCCATCCACCTTCATTGTTGTTGGGTTTTAAGACAGAGTCTCTCTGTCCAGAGCTGCCAACCATGCTGGGCTTTCTGCCTAGTGAGCCCAGGGATCCTCCTGTTTCCACCTGACCAGCGCTAGGATTGCAAGAGTGTGCCCACACACCTCGCTTATTATGTGAGTTCTAGGGAGTGACCTCAGGCACTTGTGTCTGCAAGGTAATCCCTTTTCCAGCTCAGGTACCTCCCCATTCTCAGGATGTCAATATTTTTGTTGCTGATTGCTAGGGACTCAGGGAAAGAGGCAGAAAGGATTCAGAACATCCCTGAATTTCTTCTTGGCCCATGATATCTGTTGCCTAGAGATTAAAATATACCCTAGCAAGTTTTTAATGGAACTATATCTCCTTAGCCTAAAGGAAACTGACTGTGAACAGTTCGCTGGCCAAAGATGCATCCATCAAAGATGCCCTGGATTATGCTAGGAGACACTGACATCACCAGGAAAGCAAAGAAGGTGGAATTGAATATTAGCAAGAAGGTTTTCTGAACTCAGCTTTTGTAAAAATAGTCCATTTGGTTGACTATTCACATGGAGAAGGTCCTGAAAATACCAGCTATCTACTGCCCTGCGCCTTTCTCAGCATCAGGCCACCAGCCCCAACATTTACACTTCCTCACACTGCTTCTCTTTGATCTGACTTTTTCCTCCCCAGCTCCCAAGCCCAACTGCTAACAAAACTCCACATAAAAGCTGCACCCTACCGGTCCTAATAACAAAAACAGAAAACCAAAATTGGGTTTAGTGGGGTGGGGGGATTATAACTCTCACTTGATTACCTCCGAGGGTAACACCTTAAGTTCAGTCTGCAAAGTGCCATTGGCAGCGTTTGCAAAGGGGAGAAAGAGTTACTGTGCTTGGTACACCTGTGGGAGTTCCCAGTCAACTCATCAAGCAACTGGTCCAGAATGTCACTGTGGTGTGTTTGAACACTGCCCCAACTAGTGGTGCTATTTTGGAAGGCTGTGGAATCTTTTGGAGGTGGAGCCTTGCTGGAGGAAGTAGGTCATTGAGGGAGGGCCTTTAGGTTTTACAGCTGGCCTACTTCCTGTCAGCTCTCTGCTTCCCACCTGAGAATTGACTGTGGTAAGCTGCCTCAAAGCCCTGCCACTATGCTTTCCTCACAGTGATGGTCTGTGTCCCCTCCTCCCTTACATGGCTTTTGTTAGATGTTTTATCACCACAACATGGAAGGTAACCAATACACATATGTTTCTGGACAAGGTCTTTAAAAAAAAAGCACAAGAAAAGAGTTTGGGCTAGAATTCAAATCATCAAAAGACAGATATGGATGATGCACCAACTAGCTGTCTCACATGAGCACACAGACATGGCTCCTGGGAACCTAAGGGGTTGTCTGCATTTTGAGTCCTTTCTGCAATCACTTTGGGGTTGCTGCTCTCTTGATTGCAGTGAACTTGATTGCAGAGCCCTATACCCTCAGTAGTAATCTAATGAAGTGGGAGAAGTCAGGGTCTGTAGATGAGACCAAGGTTGCGTGGGTGCTCCTATCACCTCGGTTGCTATCTGAACCTCAGAAACTTTTTTTTACCATGGAAGTTTATTGTGAGGCTCAGTGAGAGCATGTGAGAATCAGTTCAAGGGCTGATTCTGAGCAGGTACTTGTTGTGTGTTTCAGTCACAGTGGGATGTCTTGGGTTCCTTGTCCTGGTAACCCTCAATCTCTGAGAGAGCACACATACAGAATAAACACAGTTACTTCTCTTATTGCTGTGACTAAATATCCAACAAAAACCACTTAAAGAAAGGTTTATTCTGGCTTGTAGTGTGATGGGATACAGTACATGCATACCCCCACACACACATATATGTACATATCTCTGGAGAGTACAGCCTAGCCAGCATAACCAGTTGGTCAGCCAGGCTTAGTGAGAGACCCTGTGTCAAAAAACAAAGTAGAGAAATAATTGAGGAAGAGATCTGATGTTACCTTCTGATCTCCATATACACACACATATATTTGTACACATGCACACATACATACATGCACACATGCACACTAAGATAGATAGATAGATAGATAAATAGATAGATAGATAGATAGATAGATAGATAGATAGATAGATAGATAGATATCATCCCAACCACTCTTTATATCTCTTCTTTGGATATTTTTGTTTGGTTGTTTATTAAGATTTTTGTTTTTGAAGCTCCTTTCAAACCCACAGCATCCTTCCTACTTTAAGCTCCCTAATGTGTTACAGGGAAGAGCCAACACATGGCTGGTGTTTGAGCATTTTTATATTAGTCAGTGTATTTATGATTATGGTGGGTTTGCATATATACTTAGAGTTAACAAAATTCTCCCCTCTTTAGTACTGAAAAAAAAACAATCAGATCTGATGCAACCATCTTGCTCAGAATATCCATCTCTCCATTCACTGAAAGGACCTCCCTGGTACAGCTTATATCATCCTTCTGGGCATGTTTCTGCCACTTCCGATTTGATATTTTTTTCCTAATATCCCTTATCTACCCCAACTCTCCTTTCCTATGCAATCAACACTTCTCCTTTCTCTCATGCCCAGGTGGCTGATCATTGTTTCAAATCATCCAGTCAATGGAAAATTTACAGGCTCCTCCTGTATGTGGAGAGATGTATCACATACTGGGGTTTGAGATAGGATAGGCACAGTGGCCCAATGCCTATCACACTCATTGCCTAGTAAGGAAATATGTCATCAAGGAAACAATATGATCATACAGAATTACATCATGGAAAGAAGGGGGAGAATCCCTCAACATTCTCTACTCTTCCATTCTTGTCCTGCATGGATCCATCCTCTCTGCTGCTTCAAGATATGTCTGAAACATAATCCTAGTTTGTCGTATCAATAAAAACTGGGTCAAATATCAGAGTAATAACCCAAAAGATCAGAGAAGCAGAGCAGCAGCGACTAGAAACGTCTTACCTTTACGAATCTTCAGACCAAATGGGGCCACGATCCTCTCTCCACACCGCCTTACGTTTATCCTCCCCAAACCATGCTTGGCCGTAACTCAGTAGTCCCCTCTTATCTGTGGGTTCACAGATAAGACCCCTAGTGGTAGCTAAAACCACATATAGTACTGAATCCTACATGGACTTCTGCCTCTTTTCCCTGGGTGCCTTCCACACAGCACTAGAGTTTCTCCAGCTTTCTAAGTTTTCTGCTTTGAATCACTAGAATTGGGGCCAATGTCCAGTTGAGAAAGAGTCCTTTGCACATGCACCAAGGTGCCGTGATGGTAGATTTAATAACTGAGATGGTTACAGGGTAGGTAGTGTAGACAGTGCCTACACACTGAGCAGAGGAATGGTTTACATCCAGGTAGAGACAGTGCCAGCTAGAGCAAGACTTCTTCATAGCACTCACAACAGTGCTGTGTACAACTGAAAACTTACGGATTTGCTATTGCTTGAATTTCTCTGTATGTTTGACCAAACATAACTGAAACTTCAGGAAAAGAAACAGATCAAGGAAGAATAGCATATTTACCTTTCCCAGTTTATCCACAGAACACACTGATGCAGTTTTGTGCTCTGGGCTCTGCCTGCCTCTCAGACTTATCTTCAATAACGATTAATCGGAAGCACCTTCAGTGTTCCTGCAGCATTTGGGGCTATATTAGTAACCTTCCATGCTTCTGCATCTGATTTTGATGTCTCTTTTGTTCTTTGAGGTCCTACAACAGATGGTTTCTTTGGGGTTGGGGGACCGAGCTTCACATAGCCCATGCTAACACCAAAGTCTTTGTGTAGCCGAGAATTACCTTTAACTTCTGACCCTCCACATGCTGGGATTATAGGTATGTGCCACCACGCCCACTTTCTGCAGCATTAAGGATGGAACCCAGGACTTTGTGCATGCTAGGGATGTACTCTATCAACTAAGGTGGGGCACAGACTTTCCTCTCCAACACGGTTGCTCCCTACTGTGCAGCTACAAGTTCTCTGTTGACTCTGACCCTGTTAGTAGTTGTTCTGTCTGATGGTAATTCCTTCTTCTTTCACCCATTCTTCAGCTCATGTTGCTTTGTCTATTGAAGTATGGTGGCCTGGACATCTTCTCCCATGTCTTCCCTGCCCCCCATTTCAAAGCCTTTGGCATTGGCTTATTTGAAGGAGCATTGGGCCAAGGGCAGGGGCAGTTCTGAGCACACACACTACTTCACTACACCAGAATGACCCTTCTTCATCTCTGAAACTCATGACTGAGGTTTGAAAGTCTCTCCAATCTTCCATTGAAGACTTTAGGTCTCTTCAAGTCTCTAATTTTCTAAGATACAACCTTGTAATTCCTGTTCCTTCCACACTGAGACAATGCCTGTCGTTTACAAAACAAGTTAACTTTATTTATCATGGTGTTTATTTCAGAGAACAGGAGAAGTGTATTTCCAGGACATGATACTCTTTATCAAAAGGAAAGTTTATTTTACTCCAATATTTTCTTATTTGGCCCCTAACTTTGATTGCAAACATATAATCAAATGTCCTCTAAAGTAGGCTGTGTACAAATAGAGATTGTACATGCAAATTAAGCTACCTAGGCTTATTATACCCACACACCACTGACTTTAAGTAGTGAGAGTAAAAGAAACAGCATTGCCCTGGGGCTTGGCTTGACCATTGAGCATCTACCCAAGGCTTGTGAGTGTCTACCCATGTCCCACATAGATGCTTGAGAAGAAAGGGGCTTCCACCTCCAGAGCCACGAGACCCTCTGACTGGGACTCTACACCCACTTTTGCTCCTGCTTAAAATCCTCCCTTTCCTCTTCTCAAAAGGCCCTGCCCAGCATCTTCTCCCAGGTGGCCTTGTCTCCCTCCATGTCTCTTAAGGGCTTAATCTTGACCAGCAAGGTGTGGCCTTCAAGCTGGAGCAGCCCGAATCCATCTGTCCACTTCCACATCACAGCCTCTGGAAGGTCTACTGAAGATAAACTTCAGGCCAAGCCTTTTCCTCAGCAGACATTGCAAACCTAGTAGCAGGCTCAGCCACCATCTTCTTGATGAACTCCAAGTATGTTCACGCTTGGTGAAGAATGAGAGAGAAAAGGGGTGAACTCAGTGGTTCTTGGAAGCTTGTTGTCTGGGCCTGCTCCATTTACCAGAGTAACAGCTGCTGCCGTCATCCATGAGGTTTGTTCTTGCTAAGACGAAGGACTGAGCTTGTGACCTTATCCATGTTAGACTTCTGAGAAACTAAAGGTATCTTCAAAGTCGTGTGCCTGGGAGCAAACCAGGGTCTCAGGCATGCTTATCATTCACTTTACCACCAACTTATACTCCCTCCATTTTAGACATGTGCCTAATGCAGAGGGTTATTGAAGGCTAATCTCGAGGAAAACTGTGAGGAAAATGGCCTTAAGCTCCAAGCTCCCTAAGACCCATGGGCCTCCTCAACAGCGTTCTCTCTTCTGTGGAAAGATTCAACCTCAGGCATATACATGTGCAGATAGAACTGTCTCAGTCTATAATGGAATAGTCCTTCATCAGAACCCCATGGGTGCTTGTTAAAATGTGAATTTTGGCTTCACCCAGCCCCAGGGAATGAGAATGTTGGGGTAAGCTGCTTTGATTAGCATGCATTCTAATTTCAGTCAACTGGCTAAGACACTCAGAAGTTTTTGAAGTAAGCACTACCCTCTAAGAAGCTGTTAGATTTCTGAGCACTCTGTAGGGAGCATGGTAAAAGTGGGTGAGGTGGGGGCATTTTGAAAAGTGAGGATTTTGCTCAGAAGGTACACAGATTCATACTCCCTTTGAGTTCTGCTATAGGTTCTGTTCATAGATTCCAACTTCTCTAGTTAGCTGCACCTTAAACCTGTCATTTCAGAAACAGAGCATAGGAGTGTCAACAAGCATTCAAGATGGGATGTTAATGGCCCCACCTCTCTTGGGAGTTTAAACTTCCTCCCACATTCAAGTCTAAGGATTGAACTTCATGCCTTGATGGAGAAGCAAAGGACTGGGCAAATACCACAGAACTCCTCTGCTTCCTTACATTGTTCAGTAGAAATACTGTGCCATGCATATGACTTCTTATGTATGCATGGTAGAGGGGTCATGTGCGTGAGTGTGCATGTGTGGGTGTCAGAAGATTGATAGAGGCCCAGAGGTTGATGTCAGATGTACATCGGGTGTCTTCCTTCATATCTCTACCTGAATTTTTTTTTTTTTTTTTTTTTTTTTTTTTTTTTTTTTGAGACAGGTCTCTCAATGAGCCTGGTAGCCAGTGAGTTCTGAGAATCTGCCTGTCCCCACCCCTCTACCTTAAAGTGACAGGCACTTATAACTGTACTCAGATTCTTGTTTGGTCATTAAGATCCAAACTCAGGTCCCCATGCTGTGCAGTAAGTACTCTTACACACTGAGCCATCTTCCCAGCTTCCAGAGAGACTTCTGACACAGGCCATCTCCAGACAGATTTGAGTCATTTTCTTAAAACCCAGTGAATAGAGTTTTGAGAAGCAGCCCCTTGATATTTTTCCCCCAAATAATTTGCACATGGCCATTTCCCAAAAGGCATTAATATTTAATAACTATTTAATAATAAAACCTTAATTTGCACAGATGCTGCTTGGCTTATGACAAGGTTACATCCAATAGAACAACCAGAGATGAGAAATACCGTAAGTGCAGAATGCATTGAATACACCCAGTCTACCAAACAGTGCAGCTTAGCCTGGCCTACTTCAGACCCCATTAGGACACAGGCTCTGTTAGTCCATGGATCATCTCACACGGTCTGTTTATAACCAAGTGTTCACTATCAGGTAATTTAGTGAACACCATACAGAAAGTCCAAAGAAGAGAGGTGGCATGGATACAATTGCATCATCATCAAGACAACATTTATCAGTCAAGCTGTCATGACTAACATCCTTAGGTCATAGGCACACAGTCATGTACATACTCATAGACACACAATCACACACATGCTTACACACATTCTTACAGCCCCTTGACCTCAAAGTTTATTTCTCGAGGCATTTTTGCCAAGCAAATCTTAGCTGGAGTTGGTCTCTCCTACCCAGCATTTTTCTTTTGTTTTATTAGGAGCTGAGACACACATGTGCCAGGGCAGGAGTGTGCAAGCCAGAGGATAACTTGCAGGAGTTAGGGCTTTCCTCCCACCATCTCGCTCCCAGTGATCGAACTCCAGTCACAACCTTGGCATCAAATGCCCTGACTCACTAAGCCATCTTGCAGCCTCCTCTTTTACATTTATTTATGTTGCTATCTACTTATTGGGTATACCCTCTCTTTTCAATCTTTGCAAGTCTATATGTGGTGTACAGATTTGTGTGTGTATGTATGTGTGTGTGCATGTGTATATGTATACATGTGTGTGTACACATGTGTGTATACATGTGAGTGTGTGTACATGTGTGTATGTACATGTGTGTGTGGAGGACAGAGGTTGGTGTTGGATGTCTTTCATGATTGTTCTCCTTTGTATATATTGGGGTAGGGTCTTTCATTCGAACTCAGATATCACTGATTTGGCTAGTCTAGCTTGCCCTTGGGTCCTCTGTCCCCACCTCCCAAGCACTGCATTATAGGGAAGTTCCCATGCGTTCAGCATTTCTTTGGGTGTTGGGGATCCAAACTTTAGTTCTCATGCTTGTGTGGACAGCACTTCATCCACTGAGTCATTTCCTTGATGCCTAGAATTTTCTTCAAGAGGAAAGTTTTGTTCAGTTGTGTGCATTTTCATGGAGACCCTGTATTTCTGGCCTGTATTGTAGTAATTAATTCAGGGTCTTCAGGATCGTGTGCAGGTGGTCCTTGGAAAAATGTGATCATTGTGATGGACTATTCCAGAGTACATGTGTGCTGAGTGATCAACTAGAAGATGGACATATCTTGGCTAGAATCTGGGTCCCAGTGCCCAGCAAGGATGGCCAAGCAAGGCAAAGACCTAGTCTTCCCCTTCCTGAAGTATGTTACATCAAATGATAACTATTCAGTGTAGATACTCATTTAATTATTTTTCTTGTTTTACTTAGATGGAGAGAAAAACTATTCTAAGACTGAGTATGAGAGTGTATGGGTGAAGGAACGTGAGTTAGTAGCATTCTGTCTCACGTCCCTCATTTTATTTTATTAGTTACTTGATGTGATTTCTACTGCATATTCTAGACCTCCATAAGCAATCAGACTGGAAACATAGTCCTATCTATTCTTCCACAGGATGGCTCCATGATCTCATGTGAGCATGACCTAGCATCATTTAACTCCCACAGACTTCCCTTTCCCCTTACATATCTGCTAGAGATACTTTGACCTCAAACTCGTAAGTAAACTCTCCATATAACCCTTGAATAAATAAGTACAATAGTCAGGTGGAATGTTGTTCAAAAAGGGAAAAAGTAATCCTTTTTTCTGTGGTGCTTGGAATCATGCCATCTCAATAACCCTCCCTTGCCTGTGGAATTAAAGCTGGGGAAAGTAATATCACAGTGTGTGGTGGCTGAGAATGCCCTTCAGAATCAAGAATATGAGTATGCAGAAAAAGAAATGGCTAAATAATTCCCAGAGGCAGCTTTTTATATTAGCACTATCACAAACTCTATTAATTCTCATAAAATGGAAGGATTCGAAGTTAGGATCATTGGTGTGAGAAAACATGAGTTTTCATCATTTTAATATGTTTTTGGAGCCCAATCCCAGATACCATCCAAAGCTACATTTCAAAACAATAATGCTGGAAACAATTATTTTTAGACAAAGACATGATTTTAAATGTTCATGTCGGGTGAATAACTGGACAGTGACTTGCTCTAATTAAACTCTCGTTCCAGCTTCCCTTCATGGAGGGACTGTAGGGCTGGTTAGAGCTGGGGTTTTCCTTTCCTGGGAGGATGGAATTTCCATGAAGGTCGGGGTTTATCCCTCCAGCAGAGGTTAGACAGGGCAAGGTTTTGGCAGTACAATAAAGAGCCCAGTGAGGGTGGAAAAATGAGATTACAGAGACTGTTAAAGTACAGTTGGTACTTCCCTAAATTAGTGAAATAACTGAGCTTGCATGATACATGTATGCCACTGGAGTGCACATGCTTGGAAGTCAGAAGGAAAATTGTTTTCTTCTGCTCTCCCCACCCCCCTCACCCCTATTCCCCTTCCCTTCCCCTCCCCCTCCCTTTCCCCCACCCACCCCCACCCCCAAGGCCTCTGAGTCTATAGACACACCCAAAACATTTGGCTTCTTCCCCAAACTCCAGACTCTAGTGCTGCTATAAAAATAGCTGTGAGCTACAGGGAATGAAGGGAGGGAAAGTCTACACTTCTGAAGGGGCCTTGTTTCTCCTCAGCCTGTGAGATTTTTACATTTGCAAACTCATCTGTGCACATAAGATGTCCACATGTGCAGGCCAGAGAGTCACAGGAAGTGAAAATTCCCCTCAGGGTTATGGTTTCTGTGTTCTCTCTCTCTCTCTCTCTCTCTCTCTCTCTCTCTCTCTCTCGGTTTGTGTGTGTGTGTGTGTGTGTGTGTGTGTGTGTGTGTGTGTGTGTGTGTATGTGGGGGGGAGGAGAGAGAGAGTCATTCTAGATGTCACTAGATAACACTAAGCTGTTTCCATGAAAAGCTGTAGGAATGGTCTTAGCTCATTTGGAAATAATGTTTTAACTAGCTGGGAGTGGTTCCTGGGCTTGCCCTGATTCTGCCTGGATCCAAACGCCTCCACTGCAGAAGCAAGACTCAGGTACTGAACTAGTAAAAATGGATTAGCAGTCTGTAATAAAATTAATTTCGGATTGAAAAAGACAAGTGATTCACAATTGTTGGCCTGCCTCAGGGCAAAACTATCTCTCAGACTGGAACAGAACTCCTAGAACTTCAGATTGCCAACCAACCAACCAAATAAATAAATAATAAAATGTTACCATAATACCACAGAGATGCACAGATGAAAGGCTTCACATAGACCAGAGTCATTTACATCATAGCAGGAAAATGAATCTTATCTATATAACTACAGAATTAAACCTGCCATGGTTGAATCATATTTTTTTTTTATTGCTTGTCTGTAATGAACCATCTTGGTTACCTACATTGATTTCACATAATTTAAAGTCTAGTGAAATGTCAGCATTGTCTATTGAAATTAAAATCTCTTTATTATTCCAGGTAGAATAAATATGAACATGTTCTTCAGACTTGTGCTTTGAGCATCCATTGACAGCTCCTAAGAAAACTGTGTGCCGTGCCCACCCCCAAAAGAAAAAAATTTCTTTTTCCTTTTGTGTGTGATGTAAATGTATATATATGTGTGTGTTTATGTGTGTGTGCACATGTATTCATGTGTACACAGGTATAGAGGCCCGAGTGCAATATCTGGTGTCTTTCTCAATTGTTCTCCATCTTATTTTTTGAAATAGGGTTTCTCAGTGAATCTGGAGCTCATTGATTCAGCTCTACTGCCTCCAACAAGCTCCAGGGATCCTCATGTCACGGTTCCTCAACACTGAGGCTACAGGTACCTGCTACCGTGTATGAATACTGGGGATTCAAACTCAGGTCTTGATGAGTAGGTAGCATACTAAGCTCTTTACTGACTTAACCACTTCTGAAGCTCCACACAGTGGGTATTGACTTAATATCTGGGAAGTGGAGAGGGGGTATCTTTTCACTAGATAGGCTTAGGAAATAACCACTGAAAGCTTAGCTCCAACCACACACACTGCACGTGTTTTGTGAACCACAAACACCCCAGTTGTGTGGCCGTGGCCCCTTGCTGTTTTCAGGGCTTATTGCTAAGTCTTCATTCCTTTATGCAGTTGCTTACAACAGAGTCTGTTGGGGGAGATTTGTTTGGTTTTGCTCCGAGACCACCAATGAGTTGGTCCTCTGTTTGGAGGATGGAGGCCACATTCAGCTGACCAGAGTGGACCGTAGAGTTTTCTGTCTGACTTAGAGAAAGATAGAGGGACATACAGGGGGAATAAGGAGGGGCCAAAGAGATGCTCAGCCTTTCTGACAGGGGAAGGTGGAGAAGAGGGTGAAGTGATCATTTCTCCATCACTCCATGGATCTTTTAGGTTGATTTCCTAATATCTGACTCCCGAGATTTATTTTTTAATAAAACAATAAAAAAGAAGCTGTAAAAAGAGTCTATAAATCTTTATAAATTAAGTGATGTGGAAAGCTTTGTTTGCCTCCAAAGCTCTCTTCTAAAGGCTTAGTGATCTCTATTCCCGATTAACTTGGGAAAGCAATAGAAAAGGTGCCACATCTTTCTTCTGTGTATTCTTGCAAGGTATAGTGTTCTCTCTCTCTCTCTCTCTCTCTCTCTCTCTCTCTGTCTCTCTCTGTCTCTGATTTCATGAAGATTGACCACATCTTCCTCAATCTTTAGAGTGGAAATGTGTTTTCACTCTCCATATCCTTAGAGACAATCTCACCTTCTGTTCAGAGTTGAGCTAACAGCTCTATGCTGCATAAACATGATGGCCTGAGCTGCCCTCACACACACACCTGCCACCACATTTACATCATGTGCACACACAGAATAATCTAAAAATGTTTTTAAAAACAGCACAATGGGTGTTGGGGATTTAGCTCAGTGGTAGAGCACTTGCCTAGCAAGTGCAAGGCCATGGGTTCGATCCTCAGCTCCACAAAAAACCAACCAAACAAACAACAACAACAACAACAAAAACCCAGCAGAGTGTGCTGCTACACACCTGCACATCCAGCATTGGGGAGGCAGAGACAGGCAGACACTGGGGCTCACTGGCTCACCAGCCTAGCCTACTCTACAGTAAGTCCTACATCCCAGTGAGAGATGCTGCCTCCAAAAACAGGGTGGGTGGCACATGAGAAACAATACCTGAGGTTTCCCTCTGTCCTACAAGCACACATATACATATGTACTTGCAAATACACACCCCAGGAAGAAAAATGTGCCTGCAGATTGTAGAACATCCCTAAAAACATCATGGTTCAAGATGGTACACCCAGAACCACTGTGAATACTATTCTGATAGTGATTGTAATGGTCAATTTTTATTGCTAACTTAACTGAATTGAGAAACCACCTAGGAGACTAGTGAGGCACACCTCTGGGAGGGGAGGGGGCATATTCAGTTGTTTCCAGAGAGTATTAACTGAGGGAAGAAGACCTGCCTGGGATGTGGACAGCACTATCCCATGACCCAGAGGCCTGCATAAAATAAAAAGACAAAAAGAGAAAGCCTACATAGTGTCAGAGCATTTTCTCTCCATTTCCTGTCTATCACGATGTGAGCAGCCATTCTGTGCCACACATTCCGGCTGCTATGGTGTTCTGACCAAGCACATGGACCCAAATCAACATGGTTGAGCCATCTAAACCCCAAAACAAAGCTTGCTTCCTTCAATCGTTTCTCCAGATACTTTTATCAGAACTATACAAAAGTAACAAATGTAATGTTTCTCTTCTCTGCAGACCTTGGAAGGAAGTTAAGGGTCCATGCGGCCATATTAGAAAGTTCTACTTAAATGGGTAAATGCAGGACACACTCTCCCACTTTCTGAGGCAAAGGGGCCAAAGAAGAGTCGAATCATCAATCTCTATTACATACATATATATTATACACACAAATATTCATATATTCCTTCTTATCTTATATTTGTATTTAATTAGAAAGTTGTACTCACCATGGGGACAGTTGGTAAGTACCTAAAGAATAATGAAAACAACTGAGGGAGAGTCTTTACTGTTCCAAGAAGGAACTGCCCAAGGCTTGATGTCAGGGCCCAATCAAGAGAGAAGAGCAGGTCTGTGAGGTACATGCCTGAGCAAAGCTAAATCTTTGTTGCTCAGGAGATTAAGCGCCCCCCACCCATGTTCTTTTATATGAGTTCAGATTATTATTATTATTATTATTATTATTATTATTATTATTTGTATTTGTATTTTTCCCCTTCCTACAAATTCTTCTGGAGGCCAGCATTACATGGATGACTTCAGTAAGCTTGACAGCATCCTTGTTAAAAACAATAGTGAGTGCATTTTGCCAACACTCTAATGGGCAAGGACAGGCAGTAAACCTAAGAGAGATCGGCCACCTCCGTGCAGTGACATCTGAAAGGGGAGACTTGGTCAGCACATGAGCTGTTCGGACAGCTTACGGCTTCAAATGAGATTATTGATTGGGTTAATTTTCCGTGGGATATTGGACTTGGTTTGCAACTCGACATTGGAGTTCATTAAATTTCCATTGCAGTTGATCATCCTCCATTAAGAAGCACATTGTGAAGTTTCATTACTGGGAAAAATATGTGTGTGGACACTTCCTTAGTGCCAACGCTAAGAATGCAGATCTTGGAGCCTCCTATTGATTCCACTGAATTTTGCTAGGCAGCCTAACCCGGTAATTTCTTGAAAAATTAGTACCACTGCCAGTAAACAGAAAGGGACCAAGACTGGAAAACTATTATAAAGCCTTAAAGGTCCTTCACACAATGAACAGAAGGTCATTTACTAATTAAAACTGTATCAGGAGTGTAACTCACTGAAGAATCGCTTGTCTAGAAGCCCTAAGGCTCTGGGTTCCATGCTTAGCACAAAACTAACCACAACAAGAAGCCCAAAAAGGCAGAAACAAAACTTGAAACAATATTTCTATTTAACTTACAAAGCACTTGACTTGGTAACTGTCAAGGATGACTTCACTCAGAAATTTATTTGAGAGTTGGGTCTCTGTGATTTTCATAGCTATCTGGATTATAAAGGCTGTATTTCTAGGGCTGAGTAGACATCACAGGTAAAGACAGTTAGTCTTACAGGTACAAGAACCTGAGCCCAATTCCCAGAAGCCTAGTGAGGAAAGCCACCCTGGTGGTGCTTGTAATCCTAGTTGCTGGGAGGCAGAGATGGACAGAGGGCTTAACTTGCTGGCCAGTCAACCCAGGCTAGGTGAAAAGTCTCAGGGCCCGGTGAGAGACCATGTCTCAAAAAAAAGATAAACAACCCAAGGTTGTCCTCTGACTTCCATATACACATGCACAAGTATACACACACACACACACACACACACACACACACACACACGCACGCACGCACGCACGCACGCACGTGCGCACATTGCACACAGTGTATTTCAGGTATACAACCTGGAAGTCATCAATTTAGCCACTGGAGTCTAAGCTCTGAAAAGCCATCTTTCCAATCAGAAACTGTTTAAGGAAGAAGAGGAAGCCATCCTTGGGAAGGATGGTGACAAGCTGCTTTACAATCCTGCCCACCTTTCCATCTTAGCCTTGGTTTTAGAAGAAAAGGGACAGCAGTCCTCATGAAGGCAAAGGAGTATGTTTGAAGGCAACTGAGAATTTCAAAGAAGGAGTTCGCAACTCCTAAACTAGTATTTCAAACTCTCATTTATGAGAGACCAGGATCAGCAGGGGTTTCAATCAAAAGCTGTTGAGATGTGGAAAGTTCTCACATTTGTTTTGTGCTTGCCACCCTGCAGAGCCAATGCCTCCGGGATAATAGGTACAGCATGGGAAAGGTATCTGTGGGACTGGGGACTCCACCTGGTTTCTAGACTCCGGAAACCTCTTACTGTCTTTTATCCTCCATCATGACAGGGAAGGGCAGACAGTATGCCAGATCCTCGTTATAGGCACAGTGTGGACACTGGCCACCCCATCTATCAATCTGTGTGAGATATACAACAAGTTTTGGAAGGAATGTCAATGCTGAGCAACTGAAGCTAAGGACCACTCTCCCAGTTTGGCTCCTACTTTGGTCTAGAGCCCAATGAGTGATAACAAGAATTCTAGGACATGTAACCACATCCTTGAGGATGTGATCCCAGAGGGTCCCCACGCCTCTATGCATAGAGCTCAATGTGTCATAGTCAGACTGAAGACGGACCCAGAAAATCAAGCCACGGTCACTAGACATCGTGTCCACTACAATGTCTTTTTATTATGACTTACAGAAGTTTTCTGCAGGGAAAGCTGCAATAAAATATTCAAGAGAAATGCAGACTTCAGAGGGAGGCCAAGCAAGGAGTCGAATAGGAATCTGTACACAAGACAATTTTGAAACACCAGAATCCAATCCAAGAGAGTCAATTCAAGGCTGACTCAACAGAAATTAATAACATAAAAGTATAAGTTCAATTCACACAGAATGCAGGCATAGATTCTACTTAGCAGTGGTTCTCAGCCTCAGCTTTTTACTAGCATCACCAGGCCCCAATCTCCTGGCATCCAACCTGAAGTAGGAAGAACAGAAGAATCATGTGGAAAACCCTCCTTGCTTTGACTCTAACTTGAAAAGTCAGTTCATAACAAGCTGAGCTAAAGATTTTTGGAACAACTATTTCCACATAGGGCAGGCAGTGGTCTATCACAGAAAGCAGGAATTTGGCCCTAGCTAGGAATAGGGAATGGATTAGCCATGGCTAATGGGCTTGTGAAAGGATCAGACACAGGTAGGTAGGGAATAATGAAGGTAGATGATGGAACACTGTCATCAAGCTTTGTTATAAAACCTGGCTTCAGGTCCAGGAAGATGGAAGGAGCCTGATCTTCAACTGGGAGTACTCGCTGCTGTCATCCCCCAAGTCATGATCCCTTCAAAGTCAGGTGGCCTTCTTGTTAGCTTTGTGCCCTCAGTTGTTGTTCGAATCTAAGATGGTCTTTTAATAAAACAAACAAACAAACAAACAAACAAACAAACAAAAACCTGGAGCCAGATACTGGGGTGAAAGCTGAAAGATCAGAGAAGCAGAACAAGCCACAGCCAACCTCACCTCATCAACTCCACGAATCCTCAGACTGAACGCCTCTGAGTCCTCACCCGAATGACTCTCAGCTGAACTGCTTTAGTTCCTGTCTCCTCACGCCTTATATACCTTTCTTCACCCAGTCATGCCACTTCTTGGAATTAAAGGGGTGTGTGCTTTCCAGTGCTGGGATTAAAGGTATGTGCCACCACTGCCTGGCTGTATTTCCAGTGTGGCCTTGAACTCACAGAGATCCAGATGGATCTCTGCCTCTGAAATGATAAGATTAAGGGTGTGTGCCACCACTGTCTGGCCTCTATGTCTAATCTAGTGGCTGGCTCTGTCCTCCAATCCTCATGCAAGTTTATTAGGGTACACAATATATCATTACACTCAATGCTGAGTTTAGAGATTCCAGGACTGTCCTTTCCCACTACTATCCTGCTATCTAATGGGCCCTTAAGGTATGCAGTTGACCCCCACCCCCCATGAAGTACTCTCATTGTCCCATCATCTCTCCAGTCTCCATAGATCAACACCAAAATATTCCTCAAACCAGTTTTGTGTTTCACAGAAGAGGAAGTTAGCACATATCTCTCACCCAAAAGCATCTTTGTGCACTTAAAATTTTTCCACCTTTCTCTTTGTCTGATTAGGAATAGTTTGAGAGGCAAAACATCCTATGGAAGCTACCCTGCAGAGGTCAGTTACCAAGAAGAGACATAGGACTATCTAGTCATCTTCAAAATACTCCACAGATATGATGACATTTTCACAAATAAGCATAGCTGTCTTAATTAGGGTTTATACTACTGTGAAGAGACACCATGACCATGGTAACTCTAATGAAAGAAAACATCTAATTAAGGTGGCTTACAATTTCAGAGATTTAGTTCATTATCATCATGGCAGGACATGGTGGCATGTAGGCAGACGTGGTGCTGGAGAAGGAGCTGAGAGTTCTATATCTTGATTCACAGGAAGCAGAAGGAGTCTGTGTCCACACTGGGTATAGCCTGAGTATAGGAGATCTCAAAGCTCACCCTCATAGTGACACATTTCCTCCAACAAAGCCACACCTCCTCAAATAAAGCCACACCTCTTCCAACAAAGCCACACCTCCTCCAACAAAGCCTCACCTCCTAAAAGTGCTACCCCCTATGAGCTTATGGAGGCCAATTAATGGCTTAATCTATCTCCAAACATTAAGCGCAGTCAACACCCAGGTAATTTCTCTGGTTCCGTCACTACCTTTCAGGATACATAGACCATGAGGACTTTCCTGAATGACTAGACCATTCCATTACCCTTGCTCTGGCTGAGCATTGTCTGGTATTAAACTGGCCTGGAAGTGCCACCCTGTATCCTCAGATTCTTGGAATCTGCAAGCAAGCATAGCATCATACATGAGATGGGAAGCCAGAACCAAGGAAGACTCTGAGTCTACTGTTTTGACAGGTCCAATCAGCATGCTTATCTGGTCTCCAGAGTTGCATAGGGCAACTCTCTGCCCAGGCCATGCCAATGGGTGCAAACACACACATGAGAATTTGAAACCACAGAATATCAACGAGTCAGAGTAGAATTGATAGGGAATAGCCAAGGAGCCCAGGAGTACCTGGGCTTGAAAGTGACACTTGACATTTCTGTCAGCTCTTTTCATGACCTCATGACCAGCCTCTACCATCCTCTGTTGTTTAGCTGAGCCTTTTGAGTCTCTTGTTCCTCATCTATAAAACAGAGAGTAGTAAGGCCTTCCCCAGGGAGAAGGCATGATTAATTGAGTAGCGAATGAGAAAGGGCTGCCGTGTACATTAACAGGCTACTCAAAGAGTTGATATTATTATTAATCTTGACTGGCTGATATTAGGCTAAAAATTATAGCTAATTTCACATAGCCAGAAAGTCTGTAAGACTATACAAGTGTGCTTTATTTCCTCAAAGTTTCTGCTTTCCTTATCCCGAGCCCTATCATTTATTTATAGACCGTTTTGTTGAATCAACATATCAATCCGTCTATTCCTGATCTCTTCACTAAACATTATATTTATTCCAGACTTGAACACAAAGAAATTCTGGGTAAGATCTGGAGTCAAGGAGTCACTACTACCATGTTTTACACACTGAAAAAAAAAAAAGCTAAAAATAATAGTTCATTGACAATCCAGGGGTGGGAAACTATATTTGACAACCTCCAACTGTCACTTTTATTTCTGCTAGACAATCATGCCTCCTACTGTTTTAACCCAGTTTTTAAAATTTATTTTACACACTCCAGTGGCAGCTTGCTGGTCACAAGTCACTTTTATTGCCATGATATATTTCATGCTAAGAGATTTGTGGCTGCTGGGGACATCTTTAGGGGAATAACATGATTTAATGATTAAGTCTCAGTAAGTAAATATGTAAGCACTGACATGTCATATGATACACACACACCTGATATGGACATTGTGTTCATGTGAGTGTGTGTGTGTGTGTGTGTGTGTGTGTGTGTGTGTGTGTGCACATGTGCGTGTAGAGGCCAGAAGTCAACCTTAGGTGGCTTGTTGTTTCCTCAGGCAACGTTCACTCATTCTTAAAGACAGAGTCCCTCACTGGTCTGGAACTTGGCCGATAGGTTAGGGTGGCCAGCCAGTGAGTCTCAGGGATCTATCCATCTCTGCCTCTCCAGTGCTGACATTATGAACATGCACTGTTCTGGCTTAGGTGCTTCCTTGTACTTGAATGGCAAGCACTTAACCTTCTGAGTACATCTGTATATCTACACAATGACTGGTCAGCTCCGAAAGAATTCAGCCCAAATTTCACAGTGTGGAGTTCCCTCAGATGCCTCAATGATGCACCCTGCCAAAGTGGGGTGCATTAGTTACTTCTCTCACGTTCAGAGAAAAGGACTTGTGATCTAAGGAAGGTTCATGACCGCAGGCTTGCAGGGAGGCATGAAAGCATGGGCAAGATGAGGAGAGCCTTGGGATGGACTCAGGGCATGGAGGACAGGAACACACGTGTGTGGAACCGCAGAAGGCCGTAAAGGAGGCCAGGCCACTAGCCTCTATATTGATAAGGGGTGTCTGTGGCTCTGCAGGACCAAACAGGCACAGTAATAATTAGCTAGTAATGATTTTTACTCTCTGTTTCTGTGAGTTTCTAAAACTTTTAGAGGTAAGTTTTCACTTGCAAGAATAATTCTTAGGAGATAAAGAACATTGAAATGTCATTGTGACTGAAGCATGTCAACCTTCCCTGTGATAAACATAATCATAGCCCTCACACCCAAGCCAAGTGTGGAGGAAGCCTAGAAAAGCATGAGGTGTCTTAAGTGCACACTTAGAGATGCACTCCACAAATAGCCCAGCAAGCATTCCTCAGTGAAGAGTTATATGGGCACCAGATGCTGTCAGTAGCTTGTGACCTGGGAACCAGGAATAGAGATTATAGAGACACACATTAATCCAGCTACATATTTCAGGCTCTTATCACAATCCCTGTCATGTTCTCAGTGAGCATTCTTCTCTCCAGGGAGGACGCCTCAGGCTGGGGCTGTTTGTATTCTTAGTCTGTGAATATGAGTCAGTTGAGTTTATACTACCAAGCTCTAGAAAATTAGTAAAGTGAATGTCAGAACGCTGATCCTCTAGATGCTTTGACCATTGTAACCCCCTAGCGCGGAGCCCAAGGATGAGGTGTTTGGAAATGTTGCAGTGATGTTTCCATGTTTGTTCATCTTTTGACAATTGATCTGATATATGGTTATCTGTTTCTGGTCCCCACGATATTTTTTTCTAATTTATGTATTTATTGTTTTATATATATTGATAGATAGATAGATAGATGACAGGATAGGATAGGATAGGATAGCACTTGGGAGTTAATTTTAATTCTCTCCTACTATGCAGGTCCTGGAAACTGAACTCAGCAAATACCTTTACCCACCAAGTCATCTCACCAGCCTGGTCCCTGACATTTTTAAGAAATGGAGACACCACACTTTGAGTTGTAACTTGCAATGATGCATTCATGATAAATTTCCACAAAGCTCCTTCTAAAAGCCTGGCACTGCATGCTCTTTCTATTCTTCCTTCTAATTATGGTGGACTGGGAAACCTTCCAGAATTTGTGACAAGTACCCAGACATGTTAATCACTCAAGTTATCATCTAGAGAAAGTGTGTGCAGCAACGTCTCCACTTTCCTGCTGGGCCTGTACACCGTACCCTCTGCTCTATTTGGTGAGCAGCAGGGAGCCACCTGGGAAACCTGAACTAGGATCAGGCTTCATCACATTTTTTACAACATAACTTCTCACACATGAAGCAGTGCATCGCTATGCCACACCTCTTCCCATGGACACAACATGTCCTTGAATATATATTATCTTTTATTACAAGTCAGGGGTCAGCAAGTTTTTGTTTTTGTTTCTGTTTTTCAGTGAAGAACCAAAGAGCAAACACTTGGAGCTCTGAGAGCCACACAGGAGGAAGCACATTTTGTTCTTTGGACACTGTAACTGCCTTTGTTTTTCACTTTCCTAGGAGGGATTGCTCATCTGCCTCCATTATTCAGATCTGCCACTGCAGCACATCCTCAGGCATTGATGAGATGTACACAAATGAGCATGGCTGTGTTCTAATAAAAGTTTACAAAATCAAGCCTTGAACAAGATTTATTGTGTAGGCTGCAATCAGCTGACTCCTGGTATCTATGATATGTGCATATACATATTAATATTTTAATGGCCCATTATTTTGTTCATCACTATTATTAATTATTATTGTATGTGTGTGATGTGTGATCTGTGACACATGTGTGGATATCAGAGGTCAGCTATCCAGAATCAGTTTTCTGCTTCTACTATGGGTCCAGGGAATGAGCTCAGGGCATGAGGCTTGTGTGCCGAGAGTTTACCTGCTGTGTGCGCCATCTCACTGGCTCCTGTTTTATAAATGTTTGTGTAGCTAGAGTTTTCCTGCCTGGCCCAGTCAGGACAAATCTCTCTTACCCGCCAGTCCCACAGTCACTCAGACCCAACCAAGAAAGCACACAAAAACTTATATTGCTTACAAACTGTATGGCCGTAGCAGGCTGCTTGTTATCTACCTTTTCTATCTTAAATTAACCCATTTCTGTTAGTCTATATTTTGCCACATGGCTTGTGGCTTACCAGTGTCTTTACATGTTGCTTTTCATGGCGGCGGTAGGCCGTGTCTCTCACCCAGCCTTCTACTTCCCAGAATTCTCTTCTCTCTTGTCCCGCCTATACTTCCTGCCTGGCCACTGGCCAATCAGAACTTTATTTACACAGAGTGATATCCACAGCACTAATATCACTAATATAGTGATATTTTATTTGTATTGAAATGTGATTTTATTTGTATGTCAATAAAGTTGCGTTGAGGTCAGAGCAAGCCAGAGCAGAAGCCGAGCAGTAGTGGGGGACGCCTTTAATCCCAGCACTTGGGAGGCAGAGCTAGGCGGATCTCTGTGTGTACAGCCAGCATGGCAGACACACGCCTTTAATCTCAATACCAACCATAGAAGACCTGGAGGTCTGTACAAACAGGCAGTGACGAGGAGGTCATGTGGCTGGGTTTACAACCAATGAGAGAGGAGAACAGAAAGTTTTTAAATAGACAGGACGCAGAGAAGTAGGTCTCTTGCGGAGAGGAAGAACCGCAGAAGCAGTGAAGGGTAAGGTTTTCCGCTCTTGCTCTGACCTCGTGGTTTTTAACTCTGCAATCGGTTCTGTGTTTCTTATTTAACAAGCCGGATACATCTACATGTTTGCATAGACATTTACTTTCCACTGCATGGCTGACAGGCAGAGCCAGTGTTGTGTAGACTCTTTTTATGTGTAGACAATGGAGGCTTATTGACTACCGCCCTGATACGATCAATCAGAAAGTCATGATGGAGACACAGACACAGCCTGTTTGGATCCAACATGTTTTCTATTATGCCAGCATTTTTCAGAATGCATCTCTCTCTGTGTAGTAGATGTTGTGTGAAGGAGACGTTTTAGAGCCACATGTGTTTGAGAAACTCCACACGGCCCAAGCTTAAGAAGGCCTTTTGTGTTTATTATGAATCTCCAAGTGGGGATTAAAGTCCGATAAGTTTTCCAAACATATTGGATGCCAGATCATTTTAAGATTCTCATCAAAGAAGCTCTTAGGACTTGGGCTTCTTGGATTGGCTTCTGGAAAACCCTTCACCAAGCAAAAATACAAACTACAGAGAGGTCATTCAGGGCAAAAATGCCAAACTGAAGCTCTGGATCAGACAGACCACAGACTCTGATCAGACCTTGACCCAGTGAAGTGCTAACTGACAGAACCTGTTGCTGTCAGATGTGTTTCTGTACGCTGTGACTATGTGTTGTTCTGATTGGTTAATACAGAAAGCTGCACTGGCCTATGGCCGGGCAGGATGGAGCCAGGCAGGAAAATCCAAGAGAGATAATAAGAGGAGAAAGGAGAGTGGGGAAGACACCAGCTGCCACTCAAGGAGTGGCAAGATGCCAGCAGACTGGTAATGCCACAGCTACAGGGCAACTTACAGATTAATAGAAATGGGTTAAGTTATAAGAGCTAGCTAGAAAAAGGTTTGAGCTATAGGCCATCTAATTCATAATTAATATAAGCCTCTAAATGACTATTTTATAAATGGCTATGGGAGCTCAGGGCTGGGTGGGACACAGGAAAACTTACAACTATAACCTGTCACGTCCCAGGCCCGAGTGCAGCCAAACTCTCCACACACCACAATTGTCTCTACTGTTTGCCTTCTAGGAGAAATTGCTAATCTGATTACAGTCCAAATGGAAGGTTGGCTTTTCTCTGTAACAACTTCTTCAGTGGAGGACATGGACTCTGGCTAAGATGAAACATACAGTTTGGTTAAAGTTCATATTTCATGAAGAAATACTTCTTTTTATGTTGCCAAGTACAGGCTATTTTATTGAATTAACCAATGAATTTCTATCCCTGGAGAGAGACATTTTGGTGATGCTTTGAAGGCATTACATTTGGGAGCCCAGGGATGTCTGTGCCCTAACCATCCCTTCCATCTCCCTACAGGACTTTGGAATAAGGATGCTCAAGAGGTAGTACCATCACGCTCGTGCCCATTAAAATTCACATTAATAATGACATAAGTGTTCCCAAACTCCAAAGATGGCTTCTCTGACAAAATCCTATTGGAGTCCACAGTTGAGGCTCACAGTGTAAGTGAGGGCTTCACTCACTCTTATCATAACCCAACCCACAAACTCGTGGACATGTAAGGAGTTCAAATTGAACATTATGGTTGACCCCCAAAAGAGATTCTGATTCCGTTTACTGAAGAAGATGTACTGAGCTTCTGCATTCCTTATCTTAAGTTTGAAGAGCTTCCTCCAGACCCACCTTCCAGACCCACCCCTGAGACCTGTGTGATGGTTCTGGACCAGGCCAGAGGTGTCTCTGGGAGTCATGATGGGAGTCCTGTTTGGGTAGGAAGGAAGATTGCAGGTGAAGAAGGATGGAATCCAACGGACCAGCAGGGGTCAGTGGAGAAGATAATTGTCTTGGTTACTTTCTTCATTGCGATGACTACATACCAGAGTAAGGAAGGGTTCTTCTGACTCACAGAGTAAGATTCTAGTCAGTTGTAGAGAAGGCATGGTAGCAGGGGCTTGAGGCAGCTGGTGACAATGTATCCACAATCAGGAAGCAGAAAGAGATGGATGCTTATGCCCATTTCATTTCCCCCTTTTGATCTGGTCAAGGATCCCATGGGATGGTGCCACCTGCACTCAGAGTGTGCTGTTCCCTCTATGTGAAATTTTTCCAGACCTCACAGACACCTCCAGATGTGTGTTTCCATGGTGATTCTAAATCTAGAAGAGTTGACAATGAAGGTTCACTAACATAGCATGGGGTCACACACTTTCACTGGGAACCTGTGATTCACCCAGAAACAATTGCCACCGAACTCAGCTCTGTGCCCTCACGATGTTCGAAATGATGGAAACCCTCATGTGGACAAGTGTCTGAGCTACTGAAATGGCATCCCAGGCTGTGTTCTAAAGTATGCCTGCCTTCTTCACCACTTCATCCAGAGCAACATGTCTCAGTTTCATTCTCAGACCGTCTCCTTTGAGCACCCACAAGCCCAGGGTGGGACCCGCCTGGGGGAGCTCTGAGAATGGCAGGCTTGAGAAGACTACCTGGGTTCTCAAATCGCACAATTATTACAGTGAGGGTTTTTTTTTTTTTTTAAGCAACTGAGCCCAAAAGGCATAACAGATTTTGAAACGATGGAATGACCAAAAGACACTTTCCTCATGGGATTTGAACAAGCCTAACTCAATTAAGATTGCAACAGGGAGGCACTTAACTTCTCTAATAAACACGTATCTCGAAAGAAGCTAGCAGTAAACAAACTGTAATAAGCAATCAACAGGCAGGGCTGCCAACAGTCACTTGTGGACTTTCAGGGTCTTGGGCTGTATTTTTCCATTATTAAAGGGGTGGGGTGCTGGTGCAGGGAGAAGCTGGAAATTACTGCCAGTGCAGATCAGTTCCACTAAAAATGCCCCAGACAGCACTCTTTTTCCCTGCCCTGGAAATTATGTGGCTACTCCACCCTTCTAAATTACACTGTCCTGACATACTTTATTTTCCAACTTAATATACAGAATGGAGATAGTACCTGATGATGTGACCCGAGCTGCTTTTGTCCAGTAGCGTGTTTTTTTCCAATAACAGAATGAGGTTCTGGGTGACAGGTCCTTTAGAATCAACAGCCAGCATGGCTTTGTCCTGTGTGAAAAATGTGTCGCCAGCTTTTGTGCCTTGTACCAGAGACGAGCCCCAGGGGCTACAGTAATAGCCCAGATGTAGTGTTTGCAGAAATCACAGTCAGAGGAGGGGTGTATAAATATATTGCATGTGAATTTTGCCCAATATGTGTGTCTTTCTCCCTCTGTGCCTTTATAAATAATCCAGAGCCTGCAACAGAGGCAAGCGTGATGGTGAAATCAATTCCCATGCTTAAAGTAGTCACTACCTGAGTTTGGAAACAGCAGTCCATGGCCTTGAAAGCTGTTTATGATGTTGGTCTGGGTGAGCCTGCTAAGAAAAACCAACAGAAGAACCGTAACTGGTCCTTCCCACTGAAAGGAAAACATCCAATTCTGAATGGAAGTCTCGGGCAAGGTAATCATTTGTTTCCAGCTGGTACAATCGTTTGATGAAACGCCTGCTGGGTTTCTAGAAGTAATATTTTGCTTTCTTCAGCAACAATGAAAATTACCCTGACTTGAGGGAGGGGCCCTAACTGGACCCAAATGCAGTATTCTCAACATGAAGTGTAAGATGCTCAATGACAGTCATTTGTTCTATGAAGGTCTGAAGAAAAAGTTTCAGAGACACTTAGTAAACTGGAAGGGGAAAAAAAAAATCCCAACAGAAGGCCTAAGCCATTTCGCTATTGTAATAATTATTCTTCTAATGTTTTAATCAAAGGCAGCAGCCTGTCTCTCCCCTCATCTATATTCAAGACACCACACTTTGTAGGTGTTAATCTCCACGCCTCCAGGCTGTTAGGAGGGAGAGGAAATTGGCAGCCCCTGAACTACAGAAGCCTGGAGGAGAACAGTGCCTGGCATTGCCCTTAATTATCTCGATTATGTTAATACATGTTGTTTGTCAACAGCCAGGAGAAGACAAGACTGTGAAGCAATCTGAGACCGCTTTTTAGGAAGACTTGGCCAATGAAGGTTGAATAATAATAACAATTTTTTAAAAAGCAATGTAAAGATGGATTTTGTATTTAGGAGACAGAAAGAGCAAACTATCATGATAGCCCCAGCTAGTGCCTGCTTTTTTAATCACTTGTCCAACATAAGTGAACAAACCTATTTCCAGTATAAATGAAAACATGCAAATATTAGACACACAGGCAATCCAGGGGGTGCAAATTATTTATTTTCCAGGAACTTAATAATTACATAAAAATTAAACTAGATAAGTTGAAAAATTGGTGTCATGTTTATTCAAATTTACTTGAAGTACATTTTGAGCTATCTGTCCATGCAAAAGATAACGAGGCTATTTAGCATTCATAGCCCCAACACAGATGACTTTCTGAACAGAATGCAAACATGTGAATCGTCTCTATTAGTTATTTTTCATTTCTGTATCAAAATAACAAGCAAAAACAAACCCCCAACAACTTAAGGATTTTTTTTGAGCTCATAGTATAAGGGGTATACAGTCTATCACCACAGCTGGAGTAAGAGACAAATGGACACATTGAATCCACAGCTCAGCTTTCTTTCTCCATGTTATCCAGCCCAGGACTCCCGCCCATTAGATCTTGTCATCCACATTCAGAATGGGTCTTCTCTCTTTAGTTAAACCTTTCTACAAACATCCTGGTAGACACACCCAGAAGTGTGATTCCCTGGTGATCCAGTGAAATTTGCCAAGATGAGTAAGCATCACAGAGACCCTGGGCCAGTTTTCTAGTTCCTGCTCAAATAGTCCCTGATCCAGCCTAGGCTACCCAGCCAGAGACTGACCAATAGCTACTGAGGCTTTGCTAGACACATTCATGCAGGATGTGTCCCCTCATCTGGGACAGAAGAGAGGGGAAAGAGTCTGTACTGGTTTCCTCGCAGCCCTCTCTGGGGGTTGCTAGGCCCTTCAACAACTGTTTGTAATTCAAGCTTTTCTCAGACTACCCCTAGAGCTCTCTGAGCTACACACATGGCCCAGTCATGCTGGGAGAGAAAGCAAGCAGGGGTTTGTGGGACTGTCCAGGCTCCACTTTAAGCAATCTCCTGTCTGCTGAGATAATGCCAACCATGCTTTAGTTTAGCAGGCTGCTATTTGTGTCTTACATTTGCTGGAGAGGCCAGGGAAAATGGGGGGGGGGGGGCTGTATATGTAGAGAGAGGCCAACTGCCCTGCTGCCCAAGGCATCAGAAACCCTGAAACCTTTCTGAAGGTTACAGGCCTCTTGGAAGGCTCCTTCAACACCAGTGCAGTAACTGTTATCAAAAGCCTCGATCCCCATCTTGCTTCTTCCACTGATCAGTCAGGTGGCGTGGGTGAATCTCTACTGGACTGGGTAGGACTTTTTACCAGTTACGTGAGTTAGTAGGTCAGTAGGCCCACTTTCTTACCTGTAAATTGGAACTAGCACAATATCACCTTTCTTTCTTTTTTTCTTTCTTTCTTTCTTTTTTTTTTTTTTTTTTTTTTTTTTTTTTCGAGACAGGGTTTCTCTGTGTAGGTTTGTGCCTTTCCTGGAACTCACAGAGATCTGCCTGCCTCTGCCTCCCGAGTGCTGGGATTACAGGCGTGTGCCACCGCCGCCCGGCCCACAATATCACCTTTCATTGGGCTATTTTTATGAAAATTAAGCATGCAAACAGACAAACAAAAACAAAACAAAAGCACAAAACCCAACAAAAATTTTATTTAGAAAATGTTATGAGTAGTCAGTGTTGTATCGATGTGTGTGTGTGTGTGTGTGTGTGTGTGTGTGTGTATGTGTATGTGTGTGTTTAATTTTTCTGTCTTTACCTGCTTCTTAATGCTCTCTAGTTTTCAGGGAGAGATTGACACACCACCCTCAAAGTTATTTTTTCCCAGGCCACAATGCACCCGAGATGCTCAATTGAAAATATTTGCAAATACACACACACACACACACACACACACACACACACACACACACACACTTTCTCTCTTCCTTCCTCCCTCCTTCCCTCCCTCTCTTCCTTTCTCCCTTCCTTTCTTTTTAAACTTAACTTTTATTGATTCTTTGGGAATTTCACATCATGCACCCCAATCACACTCCCTTCCCAGTTTCTCTGCTCCCACCCTTCTTGCTGTTCCCTAAACAGTACCATGTGAGAAACATTTGCCCTGCATCTGTATTGCATTCTGAGTAATCTATAATGACTTAAAGTATGTTCGAAGATCTGTCGTTTATATACAAATAGCACACCACTTCACAGGAGGGGTTGTGAGCACCTGCAGAGTCTGCATGCTATCCATTGTGGGGTGGGTGGGAGTCTGGAAACAATTCCCCAACAGCCAAGAACTCCCTAAAAAGGACTGGAGAAAACTTAGCTTTCCATACTCCTTAGTTGTGGAGAGGCTGGAAGTGTGGAAGTAACTTTCCGCTCTTCTGAGGGTGCAGAATCTGCACAGTAAGAGCTAAAGGATCCCGGGTGGGGGTCTCCCTTCTCATAGCCTCCGCTTCTTCCAATCCTGCCTGGGGCAAAGCCAGGCGTGGCTGATCACCTCTCTTCAGCATTCTACCTGTTGTACAATGGCCAGACACAACAACAGTTTAAAAGTCACCGAGACAGAAGAATTGTCGTCAAAGATCTTTCTTTCTTTCTTTCTTTCTTTCTTTCTTGTTTGTTTGTTTGTTTTGAAATAGGTCTTACAATATAGTGCAAGTGGCCTCAACTTTAAAATCCTTCTGCCTCAGCTTCCCAAGTGCTGGGATTGCAGATTTGAGCTAGTACACTAGACCTATTCTGGGCCTGTTTACTCATTTATTTTTGCAGTACCGGGGACCAAACTCAAGGCCTTATGCCTGCAGAGCAGGCATGCAACCAAGACAGGAGCTGGCTCTCTGTAGGTTGTAAGGAGGAAAAGGCCCATTCAAACAATTGCTAGTTGCTTGTACATGTTGCAGTGAGATGGAGGCTGGGGTTAAGGGGAAGATGAGGGTTAAAACGGCAGAGTCTAAACCACTGAGAAGGATGATTAAGAGGGCCTGTAACTAGGTATGAAGTAACCAAACTAGACAGATAAGAAAAAAGGAAGGCCTCTAAGACTGTGCCAGCAGGACAACTGGTCCCCTTGAAAGCCCCTGAGGAACCCGTGCAAGGCACTGCTGTCCTTTTTATAGTCCTGCTTTTAATGGAGCTAATTTTAACAGACTGAATCGCAAGTGAGGGTGGTTCCTAACCAGAAGCTTCCACCTCAGAGACAACCTCACAGACAAGGGCCTAAATAGGAACTAACCAAGAAAGACTTCAGCCACATATTGAGAACAGAGAGAGCTTAGTTTACCCAACAGCACTTGGGACACCTACAAGGTCAGAGGCAATACTGTGGGCCAAGGGACTATCAGCTAGCAGACATTCTAGGTCAAAGCAGGAGTCAGAGATGAACAGGGGAGCTTCGACTACCCCTAACTGTGTGGGCAGCACATGAAGTGTGTGTGAGGAGCTCTCTGGTTGGACCAGGGGATACTCATAGAGAGGGTCTGTCCTCCATTGGGTTGGTTCCTGATGGGCTAGAAAATTAGCCAATCTCTGTAGAGATTACTTCAGTCTGGTTTCTGCCATGGTCCTAGAAAATCCCTAGACAGTGAAGTTTGAAAGTGTTCCCTGTTTTGGAACCCACTCCTCAAGAATTTCTCTTTTTCATAATTTCTTTTAAAAAATCATCACTAAAACATATTATTTGGCATAGCTTAAACATGTCAGAAAATTCTCATGCATGAAAGAAACATAGCAAAAAATAAAGAAAATTCTGTCTCCAGTTCTTAAGTGTACTCCTGCTTTAGAGCTTATACTGTTTCTATAAAACAGTATTTCTCTTTGTTTTATTTTTTTTAAGTAAACTATATTGGTAACTTCCTGTCACACTTTCTGTATTTCTGCTACCAGTGTCCTGTTAACAATGGCTTGAGGCATTGTCCTTGTGGTGCTACCTCCTTTCATTCTCCAGAATCCATTTTCTCCTTACTTTTTAAAAGAACCATGGAAGTCTAATCCAGCTTCCTGTTTTTATACAGAAACAAACAGAGACCTTGCAAGGCAAAGCTTTTTTTCCCATATCCCCAGAAGCAGAGCGGGGCCTAGAATCTGAGCAGAGATCTCTTTCTATCCCATGTGATTTGTGACTACAACCTAACCTGGACTTAATCTTGCTGTGTAGCTGAGGATGACCTTGAACTTTTGGTGGCCTTCTTCCACCTCCCAAGCGCTGGGATTACAGGTGTGTACCACCACACTTAGTTTATGTAGCATTGGCTTTCATGAAGGGGCTGGAGAGATGGCTCAGTGGTTAAGAGCACTGACTGCTCTTCCAGAGGACCTGGTTCAATTCCCAGCACCCATGTGGCAGCTCACAACTGTCTGTAATTCCTGACACCCATAGTAAAACACCAATACACATAAAATGAAAATAAATAAGCAGTCATGAGCCACCTGAGATGAGTGTTGGGAACTGAACTCATGTCCTCTGTAAGGCCAAGGCCGGAGCTTGCATGACACACGGCCCTTTCTGAGGCTCAAGTATTCAAATACCTGGTCCTCAGTTGGTGCTGCTGCTTGGGAGGTTATGGGACCTTTAGGACGTGGAACTTTGCTAGAGGAAGTATGTCATCAAGGGGCAGGCTTTGAGCATGTATAACCTCATCCCTCTTCCTGTTTACTCACTTTGCTTTTTACGTGCCATTAAAAACTTGTCTAAGCTTCCTGCTCCATCATCCACTGCCACACTCGCCCTGCCGTTATGGACGCCCCCTCTAGAACCATAAGCCAAAATAAACTCTTTCTTCCACAAGTTAGTCATGGTCTTTTACCACAGTGAACAAGCATGAGAGCAGTATGAGTTCTTAATAACAGAGCCATCTCTCCAGCCTGTGACTGATTTTTTAAAAGCTATTTAGTACACACTGTTGTCAGTTTTTCTGAATATTTATTCTCCTAAACCCAGCAGAATATAACTCATTAGTGCCTGCAGTGTTTACCCCAAAGCTTTTGTGTGTTGGTGGCCAGTAAAAACAGCAATTATCATAAAGTTAATAAGGACTAGCAATGGCCACCTCTGCTGACAGACCACAGGATGTAAGAACAGGAGGGGTTTTGATTTGCGGTCAGTTATTTACCAAGATTGAGACATGGAGCTTTTGTTAAGTGAGGGAGGATTAGAAAGGGTTGAGAAGAAACTGACTGGGAACAGATTTCTATCTCAGAGCTCAAACCCAAAGTGTACATGTTTACATGCAGCCACATCCTCTACTCTATGCCTTGACCTCCTGCAGACCCCAGGCTGCCCACTGCATTCGATGGCTCTGGGTAGGAGACTCCACCCATCCCAGATGCTCCATTTCTTCTCTAAAAAGAACCAGGGCTGTGGGTAGATTGGAGTAAGGTTTCAAACCCAAGGTGAAAACAGGAGAAAATAATGGGGTCTAGTGACTCCAACTTCCTATTCAGGTTACCAACATGAGATTTAGGTTTAAGCATTGGTAGAATGGGCAGGAGCCAAGAGAGATGCATTATTAAACTGCCCTGATTATGGCATGGTCTTCCTGACCATTGTCTGAGCTCCAATCCTTCAAGATGTTCTAATATATTGTTAATCTCTTACTCACAGGCATGGCCCAAGGTGTGAGGTCAATCTGGTCCAGAGTATACATTCCATCATAGATAATTATTGTCATTTGGGAGGTGGTCTGTCCTGCTGGTTTGCCATTGCATGGAGGTAGCTTCAGTCCCTTGTCACAGAGATGTTGACAGATCAGTCTTGTCCCTGAAATTCCAGGTGACACAGGAGGAAAGGGTAAGGATGATTACTCATCCCTGTACCTTTTTTTATCCCTGGCAGGCAACAGGACACCTTAGGTAGGCAATATCAAGCAGAAGCTAAGCCAAAATAAAGGAGTCAGACCCAACATAAAGGCAGAAATATCAGCCTTTCATCCTGATTTTAATTACCTTGGTGTCCCAAGTGAGGAGTCGGCATTCTCTAGCAAAAGTAGCTTCCAAGTGTCTGTTACACTGCTGTGGTAGATATGGAAGCAAAGACAATAGCCAAAAGTGTCTTCTTTGTGAATACAGACTTTCACATCTTTCCTTTCCCAAGCCTTTCACTGTGAGCCCCATGACACTGGCTATACAGACCAGTATGAAAAGAATGCTAGCTGGTAAGCACTGCATTCCCCCCACACGTGAGTCAGCCAGCACGTGGACTGTCGTGGGCCAAGTCTCAATGCCTGCAAAGTGTTCTAGGAACTGACACTTTTTGTGCCCTCTTTTGTAACTTGCCTTTAACAGCACACACGTCTACCAGGGGACTTTCCCCTTCACACTCGGCAGTTAGCACCCAGTCTCCTTGGCAGGGCCCCAGTAACTGCACAACTTCACACCTGCCAGTGCTGGAAAGTTCTGGAGACAGAGACTCTATGCCAAACATTCCTTCAGAGCAATTCACTTCATCCTGTGCCTAATCCTGGCCATTAGATAAGCCAACAATTTCTTGAACCTGGTGAGACCTTTTGCAGAAGTAGTATGCAACAAGGATGTTTAGGAACTGATGTGAACATTGGCCCCAAAGGGTTCTCCCCAGCACTCTTGATGGCTTCCTCAGCAGCCTCACTTTAGTACTTCATCTCTAACATCCCAAAGCATCCCCACCATCATCTCCCCTTTGTCTTTCAAGACAACTCAGAAAAGCTGAGTAGACAGGACAAGTGACATGTTTTGGGTATCTATATCATGCCAGACTTCATGTAAGATATTTTTCTCTATTTATCCTGTGTGATCCTTACTGTCCACCCTTGAGGCTAATGAAGGGAAAATTCCCATCACACAATTAAAAAAAAACAACAAAGAAAACAAAAAAAAAAACAAAACAAACAAACAAACAAAAAAACCTGGAAGACTAGGGAGAAGAATGTTCCAGAATTGAAAGTTAACTTTTTTTTCTTACCAACATATAATCTATTTGAATAATAGTTCATACTAAGAACAATAACTGATAATTATGTTCACCACCTGTTACCTATACTCCTTTTTGCATGTTTATGAGGATGTGGCATGAGCATGTGTGTGCATGTGGAAGTCTTTCTTGATCACTCTCCACTTTGTTTACTGAGTCAGGGTCTCTCACTGAACTCAGTGCTTGCTGATGTGGCTAGTTTATCTAACCACCCTGCTCAAGGGATCCTGACTCTGCCTCCCAAGTGCTGGGATGAAAAGCAGGCCACCAGGCTCACACTGGCTTTTATATGGGTCAGCACACAGGAAACTGAACTTGAAACATCGTAGACACACTGCCAATGCTTATCCACTGAATCATCTCCCAGCCCCCTATTACTTATGCTTTTTAAGGCCTCTTGATGCAGGTCAAGGACACTGCAAAAATAGGAAAGAGTTTCTGTTTAGAGCCTCTAAAACACCTTCCCCCATCCCTGGAGGATTTGACACACTCTATTAAAACTATTTATTACTTGTACTGGAGAGAAGGCTCAGTAGTTAAGAGAACTGGCAGCTCTTCAGGACCTGGGTTCAGTTCCCAGCACCCACAGGGTAGCTCACAACTGTCTGTAACTCCAGCTAAATTCTTCATTTGAGCTCTTCTCTTTCAGTTTTAAAATTTTAAATCACATTTATTTATTTGTGTTTGAAGCAACAGCATGTGTGCCATGCATGCACGTGGAGGTCAAAGGAAAACTTACAGGAATCTGTTCCCTCCTTCTACAATGTGGGTCCCAGGGATTGAACTCAGGCCATCGGACTTGGCAGTGAGCCCCTTTACACGCTGAGCCACCCCCTGGCTTTGCTTCCCTGTTTTACCACCATGAGCAAAGCCTCAGTAACAACACTGAATGTATGTCTTTAAAATATTATTTCTATAGGAGTACTGAGTTAAAGTGTGTACATTTCCTATCATCAGTTGAATGTGAATAGATTTCTTTCCTAAAAGGCTGTGCAAGTCATTCCCTTTTAGGCCCCAGCATGGACATCTGAGCACAGACTCTTCTACTGCCTGTTTGTTCTTTCTTGTTGGTAAAGCTGATGGGTATCAGTGGCATTGTACCCTCCCTGTCATCTGCATCCTCATACTGCTGCAGACACTAAACATCTTTTCAACGTGTTTCTTGAAGGTTTGAATTGGCTTTACATTGAACTCCCTGCACTTGTTTCATTATTTCTCTGCATGAGCTCCACCAGGGCAAGCGCCCAGACCAACTGTTAGCTGGGTTATTTCTGCCTGCGATTGTGACTGGCAAATACAAGCACTCAATCAAGTCTAGTTTAGTAGGGTTGGGGAGATGGCTCAGCAGCTCAAGTGTTTGTCATACAGGCATGACGACGACGATGTAAAAGTTGGGTGGGTATGACTGCCCACATGTAATCGCAGTGCTTAGCAGGCACAGACAGGAGATCCCAGCAGTAATGTGGCTAGCTAGAAGAACTGGGCAGCTCTGGTACACTGAGAGACCCCCGCCTCTGTACAGACAATGGAGGATGACTGAAGAGAACATTGAGTGCCAACCTCTGGCCTCCACACACGTGCACACGTGTGCACCTACACCTGTACACATTTGAACACATGCACAAAGTATACGCACATCACACACATAGGTATCTTTAAAAGCATTTAGTGAATGGATGAATATCATTCGACCTCTGGCAATTGTTCTCTGAGGAACTATATTGAAGACATACCAGTAGTGATATGCAAAGATTTGTCCAAAGGAAGAATCATTAGAGTATTGTTCATGAGTCCAAAAAAGCTAAAAAACTCCAGCAACAAGGCTGTAAAGTAAAGTAGATAATGATATCTGGTCCAGGGAGAAATTAAGAACTGTAACTCTAACAGCTAACTTTCATTTAGGATATACTTTTGAGCAATGTGTTAAAAGTATGGTATAAATTCTCTTGTTTAATCCTTCAATATACATATTGTGCCCCACAAGGCCATTAAACATGACACAAGTGTCCTAATTTCTCAAAAAAAAAAAAAAAAAAATGCTCCCACCAGCATGAGTCATTGGAACACTACACACCAGATGTCACCAGCAGTTTGTTTATGTCAATGAAAAACTATAGATTATTTTCTTCTTAGTTTACATCTTTTACCCCAAACAACTCTAGCTTTTATAAGAATGTAAGAAGAGCTCTCCTCTTATATTGCATAGTATCTAGCAATTTCTCTTCGTTGTTTTTAACAAATGTGCTATACAAGTACCAAGAGAACCACAGTGCACAGATGCTCATATTTGGTTCCTAACTGAATCTGATCACTAGATAGAGGTACCACTAAGGACAATGCTTTGCATCTGCAACGTAGAGCATTGATAATGTCATTTACAGGTTTTGTGCCTAAAATGTCTAGCTTACAGGTCCAATGATTCAGATATTCAAGTTTGTAGGGACATGTTTTGCCTAAAAAGAAAAAAAGTAGAAACTTGCTTTTGGTTTTATCACTTTGCATACTTTTGAAATAAAAATTAAGAAAGCATTTCTCTGAAAAGTGTGAATATGTATTATGTGTTTAAATACACATTTAAGTGTATACACATTTATGAGAACTCTAATTATACACACTCATGCCTATACACATACCCAGTCCTACAATAAAACTGCTGAACACCCCCATGGAATAGTTCACTGGCCATCCCATTTTTCCTAGATAATGTATGTCCTGAGGCTTGTTTCTCTATGAACGAGGTATATTTGTCTCCCTGGTCTGTTCAGGTTGGCCTAAAGAGCCATTAATCATTCTGTCTGGAGCCCAAAGGGAACCCTCCAGAAACAGAAGGTGCAGTGAGCATGTCAGGCCTGGGCAGCGATGATGAAGGTGCCCAGCTACCTGGGCAGAACCAGGCACTGGCTGGCTGGTGATGAAGAGGGTCATTTGCTGCTTCGCTGCCTTGCCCTGCGAGCGAGGCCCCCACATGCCCACTCACATCACACCCAGAGCAGTTCTCTTCCTAACAACAGAGGGAAGAAAAATGAGGTTTTTCCTCTCAGTGGAACAGGGACTGGACAGTATCAATACAAAAAGAAGCTACCAGGAAGGACCACCGGCAGCAGCCACCTCTGCAAGTACCCAACAAATACGCACAGCAAATGCTGACCTTTACAAAGGAAGAAATACACTCCTCTGGGCTTCTCGTGTTTCACCATAATCCCTTTTGGTGTTGCTATTAAAACCTTCCAACAGAAACTGCTCCAACACCCAGGCTTGCGGAAGTGGGAGCTCAGTTCATAGGTGTTGATTTATACTCTTTTTACAGATGGGATTGCATTTTATAGCTCAGGCTGGCCTGGAATGTGTGGTGATCCTCCTGCCTCAGCTTCCTAAGTATCCGGCTTTCAGGCATGAGCCTCTACACCAAGCTCTGCTTAAGCTCTTTCTTTGGTGTTGATGGACACCAGACAAAGCCAGGGCCAGGCCCCCTCCCCCACCCCCCCAAAAAAAACAAAAAAACAAACCAACCAACCAACCCACAACAGAAAAGCATGAATGTCTTCTTAATGGCAGTTCCCAGAGGGTAAAGTCTGAAGGAAGCATGGTCTGGCATTACCCATCGTCCTCCTTAAGCCTTGTTCAGAGTGGCCTACCACCTCTTCGGGTGGGTGTCTTTTGGTCAGCTCAATGCAATCTCCACTGTGGACTAAGGTTGAGGATCAATGAAAAGCTACCTGGCATTCATACATTTCCCTATTGTTATTCTGAAAATAAATCTGTTTTCCCAAGAGCACTTGGGTTAGGGAAGTGGGTCTGTCAGATACTTAACTATCTCTCCCCAATGTCTTATCCCCAGGGGACCAAGGTTGTCATCCCAAGAAGGAAAGGATCTTCAGGGTTCCCAGTGGCTACCATTATGTCCCATCCCCTTAGTGACAGTTGGTTTCTGTTCCTATGTTTTGTTTTTGTTTTTGTTTTTGTTTTGTTTTGTTTTTGCCTATGTAAGCTGTTGTGGAAGCAAAGGATTTTCTTTCTCACCAGTGTTGAAACAGTACAAGGCAAAGGCATACACATTTATTTAATATAAGCTTTAAATGACACGGGAGTTTGAGAAATAAAGACTTAAGGGAACAAGGAAATCTGTGTGCTTTTATGCTTAGCTTTGCTGTAGAGTCAGTCCTCACAGAGAACTATGTGGTCAAAATGGGTATGACCCTACCGTAATAGGCTGGGAGAATTTAGCAAGGCTTGGGTTTGCTCCCTGCATCCCTTCAGAGAGACAGGCATCCTCTCCTCTGGGTGAGGGAAGTCACCTTTTACTCAGAGTCTCATGATCTGCTTCAGGAAAAAGTCAGCTAATGCCTTCATGGCCTGCTTCAGAGGTGAAAGCTCAGAGACCTCCTTCCTACTGCCGCTTTTTCAGAGAGGCCACGGTGCTGCATTTGGGGCTGCACTTCCTGGCTGACCTCCGTGCCAGTTCCTAACTGTGGTAGTGTGGTGCTGATGAAGCAGGAGACTCCATCCCTGTCACAAAGGAGCCACAGTAGCAGCTCAAGGATGAGGGGAGGCAGGTGCCTAAGTGGCCAGCTCACCCTAGAAAAGTGTCACAAGCCCAGAGTGGGAGCACCCATGAAGGCTTCAGTTACTCCTTCTGGAAGCACAAAGGTGCACAGCAGGGGCTGGCACCTGGCAGTCCCTGGGAGCAGGTAACTCACTGTCAGCAAGTTTGGGAGCCAGTGAAGTTCCAAAAGGGTCTTAAGCCTGGAGCTTTGACTCCTGGGGATCTGCTGATTCTCCTACAGATAAGGGGTTTTTGTTTGTTTGCTTTTGTTTTGTTTTTTCTTTTTCTGTTTGTCTGGGAGCCTGTTCATCAACAGGCTCCAATAGCGAGTGTTGGGTTAGATGAGGCCTGGCTGCTCCTCCCAGCCTTCCACCCAGTAGCAACAAAACCCTGGGGCAGTTCTCCCCTCTTCTAGGTACATTCTTGCTTCCCTGTAGACAGGACACAGGCACCCACAGGACGACAAAACATGTTGATTTGTTCCCCATTGTTGCCTGAGTTTCACACCTTAGTGTGCAAAACGGCTTGAGAAGTATTGATCAAGATATGCCCACCGGCTCAATAGTGGTATGAATGTTGTGGGAGTAACCAACCACTTTCTGGTTGGAGTTAAGGTCTGATCCTCAAGACAGAGATCATGCCTGGACCAAGAACCTATGGCTTGAGTAATACCTGTGCTTGGGCCCTAGGGGAGAGCCTACTGCCATTATTGTTGGTTAAATCAGCACTGCTCCTGGCTGGCCGCAGCCCGCGGCAGCCATGCCGATGGAGGAGTGTGCTGGTTGGCTGAAGAATCACAAGCCATGGTTACCTTTCTAGAGCTCTATTGGGAGAGAAAGGGGGAGAAGGAGGAGAGAGAGAGAGAGACAGAGACAGAGACAGAGAGAAACAGAGAGAGAGAGAGAGAGAGAGAGAGAGAGAGAGAGAGAGAGAGACCGTGCGGAAGGAAGAGAACAAAAAGAGAAAAGGAGACACACAGCAGAGGGCCCGCCCGCTTTTTAGGCTGGGCCATCCCAGGCTGATTATGCAATTAAGGACAGAACCCTTACAATTATTCTGTTAAATAGATACAGTGTTAAACTGTCCTGAAGTACTTATCTTCATGCCCACAGGTCAGTGCATGTCTTCATCCTCATCCAAGAAGCTTCTCTTTGTAGTAGATGTTGGTTAATACAGAGACCCAAGCTAGCCAACGAGCAGAGAATATGAGACTATGGCATGCTCAGCCGTAAACAGGAGGACATCAGTATCACATCCCCTCCTCTCAAGGCTCATGGATCATCACGGAGGAGGGGGTAGAGTTTGTGCAGCCGGAGGTAGTGGATGACTTGAGTCAAAGTGTTTCCTTGACACAATGGAGTCATCGCACACATGGATTCACCACAGCCGGAACTGACAAAATCAGGCCAGACAAAATCCCAGCATGGATAGATAGTACAGGAGGTGGTTTGTGAAGCCTCACCCCTATCAGAGAAGATATTGTAATTGATGGCTAATAGCAGAGAGTTATTTTTCTCCAGCTCCTGAGAGGCCACCCATATTCCAGTAGATGGCCCTATGTCCATGCACACACTGAAATCACTAAACACACTCAGTGGGGTTTTTTTAAAGCACACAGATTTGAGAGGTAAAAGTAATGAGGTGGAGGGCAGAGGAGGAATTAGAGAGGAGAGGGCTAGCCAAAACACATTCTATGCCTATATGAAATTCTCAAGCAATAATAAACAAATACAAAATTTCAAAGAGCACAAACAAAAGCAACCCCCAAGTTTACCCAAGTAACTTTAGGGATTCATATGTTGCCAAAGACATCTATTAGGCAGTACTCCCCAAGATGAAACAAGAAGATGAACAGATAAAGAAAAATGAATATACACCAAATAGGAACACTAGAAAAGAAATCAGGTTGGGAGAAAAATACACAATGATCCCATACAGTGGCTTCACCAGCTGATCCCCTCAATAAGGAAAGAGAAATAGTCTCAGCACTTGACCTATTGACAGCTCAGCTGTAAAGCTGGACTCCTGAGGAGAAATCACACAGGTGAAAGTTTGTCTGTTGTCATTTGAGAGGAGTCCTCACTCCAAGCCCCACGGTGGCCTGGAACTTTCTATGTAGCCCAGGATCGCCCTGAATTTGAAGCGGTCCTCCTGCTCTCAGCCTGCACTGTAGGCATTGAAAGCATGAGCTACCTTGGCTAGCTGCTTTGCTGTTTGGGGGAAAGACTGTGAAGAGCATCTAATTAGCAGATGCAGAAACTTGGGAACTTTGCACTCAGGAAGCTGCTGTTGGGGGACGGGGTCCCAGTGAATACCGAGGGTGGTGGCAGTTGTTTTGTTTTTTCTGTGTGAAGAAAGTCAAGCCTTCATTCATCTAGATGCTCCCAGGGAGATGTAATGTGGACCTTTTGTTCTTGTTTTTTTCTTGCTGCACTGAAACCCTTGCATATCTCCTCCAGGACCCCATGACATCAGGTAGTTACCAATGTAGGAATTGACTTTGCCAGAAGCATTTTAGTCTCAAACAGAAAACAAAAATAGATGCACTTCAGAATGATCCAAGTGGTGTGCTTCTGATGTTTTTTTCATCCTCCCAACTGCAGTAAAAAAAAAAAAAAATTCTTGCTATTGGAAATAATCACCAGCTCTCCTGAGAAGCATTAACAATTAAGCAGCTCTCTTGTGTGGCCCTGCCTGGCTGGCTAACCTGTAAGAGGCACATGGAACGGGAGGCGGTAACAGGAGCTCGCTCAGCAGGTAGGAAGAAGGCTCTTTTTCCTCTAACGGACACCGCAACGTGAACTTGCTTTGATAAACTCCGCCATTTCTCCTCAGCGCAACATTTCTGGAACAGTTCTATTAAAGACTCCTTTTGTGCTGATGAGATCATGTGGGCCCTGACCCGGACTCTTTTTTCTCACATTTAAAACATTAGCAGGACACATTGCTCCAAAGACATAACCATCTTGGTCACGGTCAGTCATCTTCAGTGTACTGTATTCCTGAGAATGTGGGGGAAGGATCCCACTGTAACTCCATAGCCCTGAAGCCAGGAGAACAAAGGCACCACCTGTCCTGGCAGCTGCCTGGACAGGTAACCTGTGAGCAAGGGGAGGTCACTGAAGAAGACCTGTCAAAATGCATGCAGGCAGAAAGACTTCTTCTGTCTTTAAAAAGGAAAGAAAAACTGTTATTCTATGTCTACATTCATAAAACAATTATGCATCTACAAGCAATGATGGACTTTTTGCACCAGTATCAGATGGGCACATGAAAGATTAAGTGCAGAGTCCTTGTATTTTCCTTGGGAGTACTCAGGTACCAGGAAAGATTTGAGCAGCCTAACACAATGTACATAATTTAAATCAGCTTGTTAGCTTGTTTTGTCCAATCAAATTAAAATACATATAAAACAAAATTTCTCCCCTTCCCAGCTTTGATTTTCCTTCCTTCTGTCTTTTTCAGGTCTGGAGACTGAACCCAGGGCTTTGCACACACAGGCAAGTGCCCTGCCTTTGGGCTGTGTCTCCAGCAGACTTTTTTTTTTTAATTTTGAGACAGGGTCTCACTAAGGTACCTGGTAAGTCTTGAACTCAGTCTGCAGTGCAACTTGTGATGCTGCTTGTGCCTGGGTCTCTTGAGCACCTGGGACCACAGGCCTGTACCACCAGGCCTGGCTCCATCATGCAGAGCCTTCTTAAAGTGCACTTCTTAAAGTAATAACAAGGACATCCACATCACTATGCAACAAATCTCTATAATGTGTCTTATCCTCCTCCTCCTTTTTCTTCTAATTCTTTGTCTTCATCTTCCTTCCCTCCCTCTCTCTTTCTCTGTGGTGTGTGTGTGTGTGTGTGTGTGTGTATGTGTGTGTGTGTGTGTGTGTGTGTGTGCTTCTTCACATGCATTCTGAAAATCAAACTCATGCTTATAAGGTAGACATTGACTGGGCCATCTCCCTAGCAAAACTAAGTATAATATCCATGCAACAGCTTACTGTTAACAAGTTCTTATTTATAACAAGCTTGCGTATTAACTACTGAAATTAATTGCACTAAATAAAGACAAAATCTGAGCATGGTGACACTTATAATCCCATCAATAAGAAAGCCAAGGTAGGGGGACTGCCATGAATTCAAGACCAGACTGGAAAAGATAACAAGACCCCAACTCAAAACAAACAAATAAACAAACAAAACATAAAAGAACAAACAAAATTTAATCATAGAATCATGGCCTTTGCTAGTCTTTATTCATATTTATTTATACACACACACATCATGACAAATTAGAGGTCGGAGGAGTCAATTCTCTCCTTCTATAGTATGGATCTCAGGGATTAAACTCAGGTCCTCAAGCTTGGTGACAGGTGCCTTTGAACCACTGAGCCATCTTTTCAGACGAGGTCTTGCTATTCTTTAAAGAAAGCTTCTAATTTGGGAGCATTTTGCCGACCAACTAATCAATCCATTTGGAGTAAAGAACTCGGAACAGAAAGAAGCTGGAAAGGTTAGAGCCTGAGATATGCATGCTAAAGTCCAGTAGGTTACCGGCGGCACCAAGCCACAGATGTCTCTGGCAGTCCTTCAATAGCCTGTGAAAAGAGAACCAGAAGAAGTTCCAGGAGTCAAAAGCTCATCTCCTGAACTCTCTGGAGATCTGGCAGAAAATGAGTTTCAGGCAGGACTGGGGGTGAAGAGTCGAGACAAGAGGTGTGTGAGGGATTAAGACCAAAAGAGCTGGAGCGGAATGAAAATGGATGGATCCCATGCAAGAAATTCAGAAGGAAATTTGAGCATCCTTTTAGAGGTTATGGATGCAAGAACTATCTGCAATTTGCTTGCCCCAACCTGGGGGTGAGAGAGTTCAAAGGCTTCAAACACTAGGAAATAGTAACTGTATTAGGAGATAGAAATGATGGGGTAGGGGGCGAGGGAAGGGAGCGGGTATCTGGTAGTGTATGTGTGTGGGGGGGATGGTGGTGGTAATGCATGTCCATATGAGTGCAGACCAGATGTTGATGTTGGATATTTTCCTCATTCTTTACCTAATTTTTTGAGACAAGAGCTCTTACTAAACCTGGAGCTCACCTGCTCAGTCAGACTAGCTGGCCTCTAACTCTGGGAATTTTTCTTCTCCCACTTTCCTGTACTGGGATACAAACACACCACACTACAGTACCTAGATTTCTATATGGCGCCTGTGGATCCGAACTCAGGTCCTGCGTTGTGTAGCAAGCATTTTATCAACTGAATCACTCCCCATCCCACCCAGTCCCAAGAAATGTTGAGTTGATCATTGTGTGGTACACATGTGTATCAGGTTGTCACACTGTACCTAACAACAACAACAACAACAAAAATACACAGTCCCTGTGTATCCAGTAAAGGGGGAAAATTACATCAAAACTGCTGACATAGATTTCAGAGTATCTAGTGGAGAGTGAGTTCAAAGTCAGGTCACAGGCAATTGGTGTGTGAATAAAGGAAACTTCCTCAGTCACTACTAAGCCGGCTTGGATATAGGAATTCACCTTCAAATCAATTGATTTCTAAGCCAAAAACATGTAAGGTCAGTACCCCAGTGGATCAATCACATTTCCATCACTTTCCTCCTGCACTATACACGGCATTCTATAGGGTTCCAGTTCCTTCAGATGCTGGCAGAAGAATCTACTAGAACAAAAATTAGAGAAAACGTCTGCTTAATGTCAGGCATAAACAGAGATGAAAATGAGTCTCTTCGAATACATGGCATGGGGAGGGGGTCTCAAGGGAAAAGAGAATAGTCCAAGGTAACACTCCCAGCAGCACCTTGCAGCTTGACTCGGAAGGAATCTTCTCAGCATTTCCTGAGTCAGCAGTTTTCAAGCATAACCACAGCACTTTCCCATAACTACACCCCGGGTCTGCAGAACATGAGTTCTGCTCATGGATCTTCTAGAGCTGCTGCTGGTGTGCTTGGATGATAACAGCCCATAAACTGGAGGAATCACTGGGGTTTGCCTGGAAGACAAGTTCCAAAGTCACCAAAGGAATCATTTAAATACTCCAAGCTTTCCAAATACTCTGGTTTTCTATCTGGAGTATGACTGTGGTAATACTCTCATAAAAAAAAAAAAAAATCATGGGAGGAAAGGGGAATCAAATCAGAAGCAGGAAAGTGCTAAACAGATTTATGAATGGAGCATGCATGTCCAGCAACAGGGCATACGAATCCAAGTTAGCCTAGACCCTTTTAGCTACAAAGATACCAGATACATGATAACATACAACACCTAGAAAGAGCCAAACTTGAAGCCAGATTAAGGGTCATAAGGGCTGCAAACAAAGGGAATTGAAGCCAGAAGAGTGAGGAGAAGCAGCCCCTGGCTTTTCTTGGGATTTCTAGAGCACCCAGCTGCAGTAAGAAAGGATGCTGCTCCTGTGGAAACATGTAGTGTTCTTACCTAGACAGAAAGAGGAGGGTGAAGTCCTGGGCATAGAACTCATGTGGCATTGAAAAGAGCTGATGGCTGGAGGTGTGGCTTAGTGGTAAAATACTTGCCTTGCCTGCTTGAAGTGCTGGAGTCATTAGTGCTGGGGACATAACATGAAAAGATGCTACGGGATAGTGTAAATAGCAGAAGTGTATTTACTCAGAGATCCGGAGGCTGAGCAAGGTGGGTTCTCCTCTAGCCTCTTCTTGGCTTGCAGATGGCTACCATTTTGAAGTAGTGCTGCTCTGACTGATGCTCACGTGATCCTCATGTGACCTTTCCTCTGTACATGGATCCTTGACGTGTCTTCCTCATCATAATAGGACCTCGGTCCTATTGGGTAGTGCCCACCTTCATGTCTTTCCCCAAATACAGTCACTTTACAAAGAAATTGGGAGTTAGTTAGGGCTCCAGCATGTAAATTTGGGGAAGGACCCAATTCATTGTGTAACAATGTAGGGGCCAACCCGACCCCTACATTAGACCCAGAGCAGCAGTGAGGAAATGGGAAATCACCCTAATTGCCACTCTCCTTACACGAGAGGGGAAACTCTGTAGCCCAAGCTTTGTAGGTACAGATGTTGGAACCTACCCCATCCTGCACAGTGCAGGAGTGTGTTAAAGAAACTGGCCTGCACCTTGACGGAGGAGACAGCTTTCCACCATGGTCACAGTGATCCTGCACAATACTTCCTTCGAGAAGCCACCTCTTAGTACTTGTGCCACGCTGTTCACTGCCCCCAGCAACTGGCCTTATGCTCCATTAGGGGTCACCTTTCTCATTCTAGCCAATTGGCCTACTCCTGGTTTCTTCTCTGGCAAAGAGCAGGTGCCATGTTGGGGGGTAGCAGACAACCACACCATTTCAACAGCACTGGTAGGGTTAGAAGCGTTTTAAAGGATATGTGTCACACACGCAGCTCTGAATTCTGTGAAAGCACTTTAGGCATCAGAAGTAAAGGAGACACCCCTGTAGGACTGTCCTGTCTGTACAATAGCTGTTTTGGGAAGACTTCACTGGGCCACTGACATCTTAAATCAGAATGGCTGTAAGGATCCACTTGAGACCATCCTGAGATGACCAGGCCTATTGACATTCCCTGTGGAAGGAGAGAAGAGGGTCCTGAGGCCTTTAGGAGAGCCTCACATGGCCCCTCCTCTCCAGGAGATTCCAATCCTTCTATGTAAGAGGTAAACAGCTCACCGGGGTAGTGTCGCTACTCATTTGTCACCCAGGGGATTTCTTGGTGGTTGTAGCTGCCTGTGAGTCATCCATATTCCCAGAGATAACTCCAGTAAACACATTAGCTCACCAATGACTTGGATGGAATCCTTTGGTCTATTGGTGCTCTCTCTACCTGGTGGCAGATGTTTCTTTAGTTACTCCAGGAAAAGTCACACAGTATCTCCAAGTTGCATCTTTACACTGTCTTCCCTCTGGAAATTCCTCTCTTTACATAGCATTCATTGTTAAGGACACAAGTCAGAGGGACCTACCCTACTGCTGTGTGCTATCAGGGCTTAACTAATTACAGCTGCAGTGTCCTTTTCCCAAATAAGGTCATAACCCAAGGTACTGCAGGCTTCAGTAAGAGAGGATGACACAATCCAACCTATGATAGATATATACAGTATAAAACATATGTTTTCAATTACATGACATTGTAAATAGAAAGCAATGTTGTGTAGTATTTATGGACTCATAAATGCATAGTAAATGTACAAAACATGTGTGACAAAGAAAACAACTTCAGGATAAAACCTTCCTCCAAAGAGGGAGAACAAGAGGGGGCTGGAAAGGAGAGGCAACCTTATTTTAACATTCAATTATTCTAAAACAGGGAAAAATACCACTAAGTGTTCAGATGTCAGTGTCTATCTTAATCCATTTTCTATTGCTATTACAAAAATTCTTGACCAGTTAAATTCATTTGGCTCATGGTTCTAGAGGCTGGGAAGTAAAGCATGGTGCCGCATCTGATGGTGTCCCCTGCACCTTAACATCATGGAGACTACTATCACATGAGACAGAATACACACACTAACTCAGGCCTCCCTCCCCCGCTAAGAAAGCTCCTAAAGCCATCACAGGCTCCACTGGATCAATTGTGTAGCTCTTTCCTCCAAATTAAACATTCTTCCCTGGAGGGTGGCCCACAAGACTCAGGAATCTAAGAAAACATACAAGGTTCAGGAAGTTCATCAAAGTTATGAAATTCACATGATACTACACCCCCTGGATATAAAAGTAGTCAATAATTACCTCAGAGTAGAGACTCTCTGGTGGAGCTGCCTGCAGATTGGGCAGGAAGCTTCAGGGATGCAAACTCTGTGAGTCATCATCTAAGCTGTGGTGGGCTCTTCAGTGATGTGTGTACCTGAGTAAACCCCTGAAAATAACCCTGTAAACTCACTGGCTCACCAAGCTAAGCTAGACTTGGTTGGAATTGTTTCTCTAGTCCATCATAAGTGCCTATCAGCAATACATATATATTTGTTTGAATTCCTCCAGGAAAAAAACATAAATAATATCTAATCCTAAATCACACCCAAAGGCCCCCTTAATAGGTGAATTTGGGGATCAAAGTTATAACAAGTGAATTTAGGGGAACACAAACAGACTGTAGCTGTGATTATGGTGACTGTCACCTTATTCTCTGATTTTTTTCCTTTGTCTGTCTGAATTATCTCAACATTTTGTTTGTTTATCTGAGAATGTAGCAATAGGAAAGAAGTGTTCCTTGCTATGACGATGGTAAGGTGTTTGAACATGCCTCGATGCAAAGCAATATTAAGTTTGTTTTGGTAAAGACATCACAAAGCATCAAGAGGCAGGTGATAGTAAGAAAGGGCTTACTTGCAAAGGTTGACTCACAAGCCAGCCCGGACAGCATGGGGATGGATAGATTCCATGTCTGGTCAGCATCCATAGGAATGGGACAATGGGGCGGGTTAGTTCAGGTGAGGAGGATGACAATACAAGGTGAAAACACACTGCCAAGGTCAACAGGAAAGGCAAGGCTGTGACATAGGTGTCAGTAAAATACAGGTTATCCAGGTCCAGAAACGCCATCCAAGTAGACAGACATCCGAGGGGCAAGTCAAGATGAGCTGACCAAACAGGAGCACCGCGGGCTCAAACCAGACAGGGTTATGAATTTTGTCTGGGTTCAGGAAAAGAAGCCATGTTCCCGCAGCTCCCCCACTGAAAACTGCACCCTAAACTCACTGGGAGCTAGGAGGTCACAGCTTTCCATGCAACTTGGAGCAAATGCCAGAAGAAGACAAGGAGGAGGTCAATGGGTTTGCTCTGCTTCATTTTGGAGTAGTTGGGAAGAAACAACCTTGGCCAGGCCTAGATCCAGACCCCATACTTACTATTTCATTTAATACACTTATGAATCCTATGGTATTGGGCCCACTTCATAGGTGAAGAAACTGAGGCTTAAAAGGACACATAACCAGCCAGGTAGCACAAGCAATACTGCTCCTTTCCTCTTTAGGAATTGGGGAAAGTTTACTGCAGGATATTGAAAGGAGGGAGAGCTGGTTTTTCAAGAAAGAGTTGCCTAACAGAGAGAATGGACACAAAGCTGAGACCAAACCTCAGCTTCATGCCCCCCCCCTTACAGGCTGGGTCGCTGTGCATTATGGGTGTCCACCTGACTCCATCCTCAGGCACTGGAGACACATCAACAAGTCTGATAAAGTCTGTGTTAGCTGTACATATGTTTTAGAAGTCTGCTCATCCCTCCATCTTAAATAACAACTATGAGATTGGAGGCTTTTTTTTTTTTTTTTGAAACAGAGTATTCCTCCATGAATCACCTCACTTAAAAAAATATTATTTTTATTCTTTACATACATTACATCCCAACCACAGTTTCTTTTACCTCCACCCCTCCCAGCTGGAGGAGTGTGTGTGTGTGTGTGTGTGTGTGTGTGTGTGTTTATGTGTTGGGGTAGTTGCAAGACAAGAAGGTGTGATCCAGGAGTTGAACCCTTAGGTGGCTTTGCTCCCTGGGAAGGCCAGGATTTCTGAAAGACACTTCAAATCATTTTAGAAGGGACAAAACAATATGGATGACCTCTGAGCTGCAAGGACAAGCAGGAGACTAGTCTGATGGGCTGTGTGCCAGCAGGGAGACCCTGGTCTGGCTGAGTACACAGCGATTATTATGCTAGCCAGAGGAGGAAAAAAGTCAATTCAAAAACTGCTTGTTCATGTCATGGTAAATCCTTAATGGTTTTAATGAAATTCTTCTCCTTCATGAGATATTTTCTATTTTAAAGAAGAACGGCAAATTAATACAGCATTTCCAATAGCCTTTAAGTCAGGTTTAATTGGGGCAATCCCCTCCAGTGAATCGGAAGATGACATTCATCTTTGCTGCCTGGGTAGAATGTTAAACTAGAGGCAGGGGTGAAATGTCAACGTAAAATAATGCTAATAATTATTCCGAATGTTACATTCTCCTTGACTTTGCAATTTAAAGGGCCAAAATGAAGGCTTTTTTGTCAAAAGTCAAGAAGTCATCTAGAGACGTGGCTGACATTTATGATTAATGTAATCTGGGATTATTAGGAGAGAAATGTAGGCTATGATTAGTTTCTCATATCTCAGTATTTCATTTTTATATTAAATAGGAACCATATAGTATATGGATATAAAAAAAATGCTGACATGCCATGGATAATCCTAATCTCCTGGAAATTTCAAAGGGAAACCTCTAGAGAGAAGGCCTTTTTAATTAAAGTGGCGGTGACCAAATGGCAGTGACCAATTAATTAAATTTGTAGCACTGTCGTGAAAGAGAGAAGAAAATGACCCCATCCAAGGCTAGATAATGATTTCTTAGGCACAACACACACGTGTGCACACAAAAGAAATCAAGCCTCTCTCTGCCAGGGCCTGTCCCTTCAGAGAATGTTCTGGTTCATTGGCAGGGACAAAGGAGACAGGCACAGCCTGGGCAGGACCTCCATACTACACCCTGAGCTGGCAACTCCGCTGCCTCAGAAAAGGGAGGCTGGGACTGAGAGCAGAGACCCTCCGGAGGAGGAGACATGGCTGGGGAGATGCCGGGAAATACTACCCCTCGTTGAAAAATAAGGCTTCTGGCCCAAGGCTGGGGCTAAGAACAAGAATGCAGTGGAGCCCGTTCCTCAGAACTCAGGTCCCCGCTCCAGGCTGCCGCCTTCCCTGGCAAATGCTCTCCCAGAAGCTTGCAGCATCCATAGTAAGCAGGAGTACCAGAGGTGCAAAGGAGAGAGAGACAGGTCAGGACTCACTCCAGGAAAGAAAAACAAAACAAAACAACAACAAAAAAACAGAAGGTAGGTAGGAAGTGGATGTCTCATAAATAGGTGAAAAATTAATGGAAGGACTTTGAAGAGAGATAGGGAATGGCCCTGGGTTAAACCTCTAACTGTGAAAAAGAAAATGAAATTCACTCACCAAAGTGGGAAACTTGTGTGTGTGTGTGTGTGTGTGTGTGTGTGTGTGTGTGTGTGTACATATAATCACATACACACATGTATGTATATACATAGTATGGATATATATAATTCTGATATATGTTAAACTTAAACATATGGTACAGCATATCTTCTATTTATAGTAGTATTATTTGTATTTTTTTCCTCCCATCAAGGAGGGAGGAAAGACAGAGAGAGAAAAGAGGAAGAAGAGGTGAGAGGGCTGCAGAAGGGAAGATGAGGGATCAGCAGACGTGGAGAGAAAAGGAAGAGAAAGGAGAAAGCTTTGAGGCCCACAGTTCAGCTTTTGGTACATCCTGGTGTGCATCGCTGACATTTCTAGGAATTTCTGATCACCTCTCTGGTAATGAGGAAGCAGATATCTAGCTTGGAGTTTCCATCTCAGGTTCCCATCAGCTCAGCTGTCTGAGTGGTGATTCTGTGTACATCCCCTGTGAAAATCTGTGCTGGCCATGAGAAAGGTGGGCTCTCCCACGATCTGAACCATCTCTGGTATGCTTCAAGCATTTTATATCAGAGGAAATTAAAAGGGACATCATTTGAGCTTGGTATGGCTCTGGATGCCGAGGCAGGAGGATTGCAAGTTTGAGTCCTGACTGGGCTACAGAGTGAGAACCTTTCTAAAAAAAAAGAAAGAAAGAAAGAGAGAGAGAGACAGAGAGGGAGGGAGGGAGGGAGGAAGGAAGGAAGGAAGGAAGGAAGGAAGGAAGGAAGGAAGGAAGGTAGGAAGGAAGGAAGGAAGGAAACCCACTAAACCATGACAACCACAGTGAAGGAAGACCGTTGGAAAAGGACTCACATAAGCACTTCTTACATTGTGTAACATATGATGTAACATATGTATATTACACTAAGATGCTTGTGAATACAAATGGAAGTGGTATGCTTGGAAATACCAACCGAGTCAGCTCTGTTCAAAAACCTTCTAAATCAAGGTAGCCAACAAAAAGACCAGGAAAACATTTAAAGCAGTAGTTCTTAACTTGTGAGTCATGACCCCTTTGGGGATGAACGAAGACCAACACCACAGCAAAAGCACAGCGATGCAGTAACAACAAAATCATTTTATGGTTGGGGGTCACCACAACATGAGGAGCTGTATTAAAAGGTCTCAGCATTAGGACAGTTGAGAACCACTGCTGTGAGCATCCAGCCCTGAGATGTGACCATTATCACAGCCTCTCTGAGTCATTCCAACCCCTCAGACGCCATCATTGGAAAGGTGTCCTCTGGCTGGCATCATCAGAACTTAGAAGGCAGAGTCACAGGGCACAAAAGAAAGATGCAAGTGGAAAGATCTCTAACCATCAAAATTCGTCACTGCCGTGAACTGGTTGTGGCCACTAAAACTTCCCCCATAGCTCTATTTGCATTTCAGCATTCTTGGGAGCCCTGGAATGTGGTGGTGCAGAAGCCACTGTGCTCCCTCCCTTGAGGTCTGATGGGAGAATCAAAGAAGCCAGACAGCAGTGGAAACAGTTTCTGAGAGCACTTGTCCAACCACAGAGGTCGTAGAGATACGTGATGAAGGGACAAGCCCAGAATCTGACGTAGAAAACGCCTTGGAGGGCATAGGGAGTAGAGAAAGCCCTGAATGAATGTGTAAGGTATGGAGAAAGTCCCCGGTGAATTCATATTGTTGACATGGGAACAGCCATGAGTATCTCAGGCCCATGGGAATTGGCAAAGGCTTCCTCTGGAGTAGTGTTCAAAAACTACTGCTGCTTCTTCTTCACTGGTGACTGCAACCTAAGACGGTCCCCCAGAGACCTCCCACCAAGACTAGCTAATTTCCTTCCTTCTGTGCCTTATGTAATAAACGTGCTGAGCTTCTGCTTCGTGTGCAGTGGGTGGCTACCCCATCAGTGCTCACACTTGATCCCCAGCTTTTCTGTATACGTGCCTGTCTGTCTGTCTGTCTGCCCTTTCTTCATTTCCTCATCTCCCCAGCCAGGTTTCCAGGACAACGTCATACTGGATGCAGCGGGAGAGGGCAGCTCTGTGCTGAAGTTGTCAAAAAAGGGTAGTGTGTTTGTTACTGTTCTCATTGATGTGAACAAACACCTGGCTGGAAGCTTAAGGGAGGAGGGGATGGATTTGGCTTACAGTTTAAGGGGGTACAGACCACCCTGGTAGAGAAGGCATGGTGACTGGAACAGAAGGCAGCTGGTCACATTGAATCTGCAATCAGAAAATGGAGAGATGAAGGTGGTGTTCAGATCACTTTCTTATGCCTATATTCAGTTCAAGATCTGAGCCCATGGAACAGTGTTGTCCATAGTCAGGGTGAGTCTCCCCCTTTCCATTAGATGTTTCTGGAAACAAACAATTTAGAAAGTACTTGCATGAGTCCCCTTTGCAAGTAGTTCCCCTGGCTACTGTTATTGTCATTGGTCAGCTGGCTTGGTGGTATTTTTGTTTTGTTTTGTTTTTTGGGTTTTTTGTTGTTGTTGAAGTTTTGGTTTTTGCACCCTGCCCAATCCATGTTTGGTTTGTTTTCATTTCTGAGACACAAGGTTTCACTATATAGCCCAACCTAGGCAAACCCAGAAATGGCATTCTAAATTCTGTCAAGCTGAGGATCAAGATTAGCATCACAACCAGGAATTAGACAGGAAAGAAGGAAGGGTGACTGGAAGAGTATGGAAAGGGAGGCACATGAGTGGGAGTGTGCCTTACTCCCTGGGGAAACACTCCACACGACACAGTAGCCCACAGCTCAATAGATAAAATTAGCAGCATAAGTGACAGAACCCAGATGTCACACTTAACCTCTTCTTCCTTCTGCCATGCTGTGCTATGAAGTTCATGACACCTTAAACTTCATACTTTAACAGCTTGGTCCCCAAGGTGGTGCTGCTAGGAAATGATGATACCTTCAGGAGGTGTGGCCTAGTAGGAAGTCCTTGGGTCACGTGGGTGAGCCCTGGGCTACATGAGACTTTGTTTCAAAAAGTGCGCATGCGCATGTGCGTGTGCGTGTGCGTGTGCGTGTGCATGTGCGTGTGCGTGTGTGTGTAAGTTGAACAGTGTGGGGTCCAGATCTACACCCTAACCCCGCCTGTCCCAAAGTATCCACATGCCATGGAAGAAAGGACTCATGGGAAGTGGAATTCATGACTCACTAAGGCCAGTTCCTCTTCTGTGAGCCCTTCTTTGGAAAGAGCCAGATGTGTCCAGCTTGGGGAAAAAAAAAAAAAGAAAAGAAAAAGGAGTTACGAAGGCTATTTGTGGGTGAGGCAAGGTATTCCTCAGCAACAAGAGAAAGCAGCCAGGGTTCTGCACATAACTTTGAGAGCTTTAAAGTCTCAACAGGAACAGGGCATGAAAAGAGATGACTGTGGGTCGGTGAGGGGGGCAGAGAGGAAGTGAGGAGGGGCAGAGAGGAAGTGAGGAGGGGCAGAGAGGAAGTGAGGAGGGGCAGAGAGGAAGTGAGGAGGGGCAGAGAGGAAGTGAGGAGCAGCCTCCATTTGAAGTCCCGCTCTCTGCAGGCGAAGTGTGGAGACTGAAGACAGGACCCTGGTAAAAGTAAGCTCATTTATGACTTCAGATAAGAAGATCATCAGTTGCAAGATGTTCATCTACGGCTTGGGGGCCTCCAGTCACAAGCTTTTAGATTTGAGGGAACTACTGGAAAATTCAAAGTAAAAAGACACAGGCTTGTTTTAAAACATCATTGTTGGGGACAAATGGAAAAAGTCAGAGCTTTGTCCCAGTGCAGATGAGAGGCTCAGCCTCTTCAAACTCTGTGAACAGAAACCATCACATTGCTTGTAATTAGTAATTAGAGCTTGGTCACTAATCACTAGGTTAAAAGATGTCCTCCTCCTAATGCCTTAGAAAGCCCATTTCTATAATTTTTAAATATGAAAAGCAATGCTATAATATTAATATACACAGATATCACCAAACATTAACCCAGTAAGTAAATGTAGAAACACCAATTGGAGATACTCTGGTTTTAATTAAAAATTCCATCCTCCAAAACTGATAAACCAGTTTAATCATCATATTTGGCCCTGGAACAGCCTCAACTGTTTCCAAACATCAAACCAAACCTTAAGGGAAAAGATTTGTCAATTTTATAATTTTAAAGAATCTGAGACAAATTATGACAACATGTTTTTTTTAAATCAAAAACTTGTCTGAGCCACAGAAACATTTGAGCAACATTGTTTTAATAAGTTCATTGTCTGAGAAAGTGAGGAAACAGGCTATTGGGACATAATTCCTAGCATGTGTATTTTTTTTTTTAAATCAGACTTACAGGCTGGGGAGGTAGCTCAGAGGGTGCCCCGTACATTCAAGGACCAGAGTTCAGATACCCAGAACCCACCTCTAACTACAGTGGTTAACTGTAATACCAGCACTTGGGAGACAGAGATAGAATCTTTGGAGTAAGCTGGCTAAGCTCTGGGTCCAGTGAGAGACCCTGTGTGTATAAAGTGGAAGGAGGAAGACATCCAGTGTCAACTTCAGTCCTCGACATCCACATGCATGCCTGTGGATGTACACTTTCACACCAACTTGTGAACCCATTTATGTAAACACACATACACACACAACACACACATGAATCATATACATGTGCAAGAAAAATTGAGACATGCAATTTTATATTGTTGAGTGTGTTTGTGTTTACTGAGTGATGGAGATGTCAGACAGAGAAAATACTACTTGTTCTATAGTAGAGACACTGCCAAGATTCTAATAGGATATTCTAGAATTTCATTCTTCTTGAACTTATGAGTGAAATAAAATGTCATGGATGCTTATAAGCCACATCATTTTTAGCCATTCTGTTTGGTTTCATGTTCCTAATATAAAGGGAGTGATAATATTCCTTTGGCTCAGTTTCTGAACTTTCAGTATTCAAAAAATGACACCAGTTTCAATACATTAATGCATATTAGTATAAGAATTCATTAAACAGTCACAGAGAAAGACAAGATTCTTTGTTTCTGAAAACACTTTTCCCTAGCTAGTCCACAATGACATCAGCCACATAAGAGAAGGTCATGCTAATAGTCCATCATTCACAGGTCATATCCTCCTACAGGCTAATAGTCACTATTCACAGGTCATGTCCTTCGACAAACTAAAAGTTACAGTCCATGGGTCAGATCTTTGTATACCTACAGAATTACAAAAAAAAAATAATTTTTTAAAATTAGTAATAAAATATTGGGGATATGTGACAAACACTTGCTGACAAAATTTACTCTCAGCATCAAATACATTTCATCAGCTTTGGCACCATTACTCCATTACACAAGCTGTTTTGAAACCCTCTTGGCCAGCTATGCCACCTACTACAGCATAAGGAAGAAGGCCAGAACAAACCTGCTACAGCCAGCATTAAAATAATCAACCAAGAAGCAAAGAGAGTTAGAAAAACCTATTGCTCTATCTACCAAGAAAACATCTCTTGGCTTAAGATATCTTCAGTAGCATTATTGCAGGTATTAATTTATATAAAATTCATCTACAGAAAATATAAAACTCAAGGTTGGCAGGGTAGGTCATGCCTGTAAGCCCAGCATTTGGGAAATAGAGGCAAAATTGTCAAGGGAGTGAGGAAATAGCCCAGAGGTTAAAGGTGCTTGCTGATCTTTCAGAGCCTGAGCTCAGTTCCCAGTATTCATATATGACAGCTTACAAACACCTGTAAGTCCAGCTCCAAGGTATCTATGCCTTCTTCAGGCCTCCTTTGGCACCCCCACACATATAGTATTCATTCACACAGGCATGTAAATGAAAATTTAAAAAGATTGCTGTGAATTTGGGCTGACCTGCACTACCAAGTGGCGCCATGTCTCAAAATCACTTTTTTCCCCAGTATTTCCTGAGGAATGCAGGTGGTTCTGTAAGTCACATGGCCATCATGAGGAAACCCTAGAACACTTCCATTAAGCTCACAGTGCTGTTACCCCATCTTCACCCCCTGTTCCAGTTACAGACAGCTACTCACCTGTCCCATCTGTTTAGAATTGCCTTTCCAAGACACTTCATATGTTGATCACTGGATCAAGTCATCTTTCCTGCTTGCTCTGTCCCCACTTAGCATAAAGACTCTAAGGTTTGTGCCTGTTGTCATATGTATCAACAATTCATTTTTCAGTTGTGGAATATGATTTCGTTACCTGAATAGACTATATTTTCTATACCCATTCATCGGCTGATGGACATTTGTACGGTTTCCAGTGTGTGTGTGTGTGGGGGGGGGTATTTATAAATAATGATGTGATGAATGTCCACATTAAAATCTTTGTGGACATATGCTTTTATTTCTCTTGGGTGAATTTGTAAGGACATAATCATTAAATTGCATATGGATTCTTCTTCTTTTTTTTTTTTAAGATTTATTTATTTTGTATACAGCATGTATGACCAGAAGAGGGCACTATATCTCATTATAGATGGTTGTGAGCCACCATGTGGTTGCTGGTAATTAAACTCAGGACCTCTGGAAGAGCAGTCAGTGCTCTTAGCCTCTGAGCCATCTCTCCAGCCCTGCATATGGATTCTATGTTTAGCCTTCTAAGGAAATGCCAAATTATTCCTCAAGAAATGAAATCATTTTCCATGTCCACAAACATGTTTAGTTTCTTCACAAAATATTAAGTTTCTTCACAATCCTGCTCCACATGGGATCATCAGTCTTTTTGATTGTGGTTACACTAGTATATGAATAGTATTGCTTTGCTGTGGTTCTCAAGACTGAGAACAGGAACTAGTACTGTGGATTTTTTTTCAAATATTTATTAGTTATTTGTACACATTCTTCAGTGAAATGATTCCTTAAGTCTTGTCAGCTTTTTCAATTGAATGGTTATCATATTTATCTGAAAGAGTATTTTTCCTTTTCTTATTACCAGTGCATGTAAGGGACTGGGTACATGTATGGAGGTCAGAGGGACAGCCTTTCAAATCAGTTCTCCCCTTTACTCTGGGTTATGGGGATCGAACTCAGGTCATCAGGCTTGAACAATAAGTGCTCTTACTCACTGAACCATATCAAAGGCTCTGTAAGAGTGTGTTTTAAGATGCATTCTAGTTATACATCCTCTACACTATACAAAGATAATAAATGCATGCAAATATGTGATTTGTGGATGACTAGGTTGAGATGAATTTTGTATTTTTGTTTGTTTATTTCTTATGGAGAAAATTGATAATTGTTCTGGTACTATTTGTTGAAAGAACTGGTCTTCCTCCTACTGACTTGTCTTTTACTATGATTAAAAAGCCAGCAGACCATCAATGTAAGAATTAATTGGGGACCTTGGCTTTTGTTCTTTGCTCTGTATGTCTAGCGTATGCTAATCCTCCAGTCTTAGTTGCTATACCTTTAGTTTAGATTGAATGAAGCTGGAAATCAGAAAGTATCCAACTTGGTACTTTCTTCAAAACTCACTTTGTGCCTGGAGGTAGTGGTGAATACCTTTAATCCCAGCACTTGGGAGGCAGAGACAGGTGGATCTTTGTGAGTTTGAGGCCAGCCTGGTCTACAGAGAGAGTTCCAAGACAGCCAGGGCTACACAGATAAATCCTCTCTTGAAAAACCCAAACCAAACAAACAACAAAAAAGCCTCAACTTTATCTATACTAGATCCTGTGCATTTTCAGAGCACTTTAAAATCAATGTGCTAATTAATCTCCACTAAAAGTTGAGAAACCTGGAATTTTCAGAGGGATAATATTGAGCTTGTAGATCAATCAGAGACCATTGTCATCCTGACAATATTGACTATTCTGGTCCACAAACATGGACTATATCTCCATTTATTTAGACTCCTTACGTGCCTGTCACAGTAAAAAAAAAAAAAAAAAAAAAAAAAAAAAAAATTAAGCATTTTCTGCCCACCAGTCTAGCTCTACAGCAAGCACAAAAGGAAAAACTTGAGTCTGGAGAGAGAGTTAACTACTCTCCAGAGGACATAAGGAATAAATAATCCCAGAACAGGGAGTCAAAAGCCAGGGGGGCCTCCACACCACTACAACAAAATAAAAGGAATTAATAAACACTGCTCATTGATAACTCTTGATGTTAACAGTTTCCATTTCACCAACAAAAAGATACAGACTAACGTATTGGATTAGAAAAATGGGATCTATCTTTCTGCTGCATTCAAAAAATATACCTTACCCTCAAGGATAGATATCACTTTAGGGTAAGAGATGGAAAAAGATATTCCAAGGAAATGGAACCAAGAAGCAACAGGCAAATAGCTATTGTAATGTGACAACAAACAAACAAACAAAACTTCAATGCAAAACCAGTCAGAACAGACAAGGGAGGATGCTACATATTTATTAAGAGAAAAAACTACCAAGAGGATATTGCAATTCTAAACATTTATACACTAAACCCAAAGGGATCCAAGTTCATAAAAGAAACACTACTACAGCTAAAATCACATATTGGTCCTCACACAGTGAGAGTGGGTAACTTCAATACCCTACTCTTGTGACTTATAAAGGCAGACTCATCAGAATAACACCCAACTTCTCAATGGAGACTTTGAAAGCGAGAAGGACCTGGACCGATGTAATGCAGCCACTAAGAGACCATGGATGCCAGCCTAGACTAATATACCCAGCAAAACTTTCAATCACCATAGACGGAGTGAATACCCTACTCTTTCTCATCCAGACAAAAACTAAACAGAGAAATGTACAGTGCCAGGTAGGGTTTCAATTTGTGATGCAAGCCTTAAATCCAAAGAGAAAATGGTTGGTTTTTACCATGCCATTTGTGCCACCATTGCACAGGTGGGCGTGTCTTGTTACTGTATCTCACAACCAACTTATCTTCCTCCTGGAAGCCTGGAGAGGGAGCTACAAACAATAAGCAATGCCTTTAGCACTCTAGCTCAAGTAGCCTGTTATTTCTTTGCAATAGATCCTGTGTTTTCTCTTTAAACAAAGCTTACTGCTTTGCAATGTGTGTGTACTTTTTAAATTCTTTGAATTGGGGGCAAGAACCTGGAAACACCCACTCCAGACAAGAGCACTGGTTATATGTCCTATAGACTGTGCAGGATTCCTGGGTCTCTAGTAATATTATTTTATTTAAACACTATTTTACCTAATGACATATCCCATGTTCAAGATATCCCATGGCTGCTGTTTGCACAGTGTATCTTTTTCCTAGCATTTTTACACTAAAACAGTTTGTATCTCTGTTGTAGATAGAATGTTGTAGATAATTTTTTTTAAAGATTTATTTATTTATTATGTATACAGTGTTCTGCTTGCATGTGTCCCTGCAGGCCAGAAGAGGGCACCAGATCTCATTATAGGTGGTTGTGAGCCACTATGTGGTTGCTGGGAATTGAACTCAGGATCTCTGGAGGAGCAGTCAATGCTCTTAACCACTGAGCCATCTCTCCAGCCCTAGATTTTTCTTTTTCATCCAGTCTGGAAGCTGCTGCCTTTGGATTATTTAGTCTGTTTACATTTAATGCAATCATTGATTTAGTTGAATTTAATTTGTCTTTTGAAATGTATTTCCCATGTCTCAAGTCTATTCTGTTTTCCTTCCCATCCTTTGTAAGTTTCTTCTGTGCTAGATGTTTTCTAGTTTGTTATTTTGTGTCAATTGATTTTTAAAGTTATTTTCCTAGTGGTTGTTCTGTAGTGCTATGGGCGTTTTTGTGGATGTTGTTCCCTGAGACAGTCTCATATAGCCCAATGGGCCTTGAACTCCCTATATAACCAAACCAAACATAACCTTAGAGTTCTGACCCTTCTGCCCTCCCTCTTGAGTGTTGGGATTACAGGTGTATACCCCCATGCTCAATGTATAGACATCTTAATATATAACACCCTCCTTAGGTTTACTTCCTCCTGTTAAAACACAACAGTTCTCCTTCAGGAACCCCATTTCCTCCCTCTCCCATTGTATCATTGCTGTCATACACACTATACCTATACACATGATAAACAAGGCAGTGTGTCTCACCAAGTGTAATCATTCCTCTATACAACTTTAGATAAGATACATTCACACAATAGTTTATGTTTACCCAGGTATTTCCCATCCAATCCTTAGCTTTATTTTCTCCCCACGCATTCTGTACCTCAACATCCTCATTTCCTTCCCAGAAGGCAGCCCAGCCACAGGATAACATCCTGAAATGAAGGGCTTCTCTTGAGTCAAGTTTCTGTCTGAATAACGGAAGGAACTTTCCTGGTAAGCTGCCAAGTGTTGTCTTTCAAAGCATCTTCCTGGAAAGCAGCTTCCTGCCTAACACTAAGGAGGCAGCCCAGTTCTCGGCCTTCTGCTTTTGAGTGCTTCACTACAACTCAAAAACCTTGCCTTGACTTCAGTGACATTATCTGCTGTGTGTTTCTGACGATTGCTGCTTCCTTTGCCTCTAAGAAGTAGCTTTAGTTCCCAGGTGTGATTACTAGGAATAGTCTTTTCTTATATTTTGAATAAAGGGATTAACAAAAAGATATTTTCCTGAGGTGCAACAAATGAACTCAGACTTAAATTTGTTGTCAACATCACCCTAGGAAAAAAATCTTCCTGTTTTCAAAATATTCAACTCTGGGATAGTTAATAAAATTCTTAGACATCTAAGTTTTTGTTTCACAAAAATTTATGAAATCATTATTCTTGGGCCTGACAAGCCTTGGCTGAATATTTCATTAAGATATAATAACTATGGTTTCAGGACATCACTAAGAAAATATTCCAACATGCCACATCTGTTTAAGTATATGTACAAACCCACATATGCAATTTCTTTGTCACCAAATACATATTTGTTTTCTAGGTCTTACCATTGTCATTGCTGGTGGTCTGAGGTTTATAAAAGTCATTCCCAGCTTCCTATCATTTAAAATAGGAATCTAATGTCTGTAGTTTGAAATTCTTCATACTAGTGTCTGTATAATTCAGAGAGGGGTAAGAGGGGGAGAGAGAGAGAAGGAGAAGAGAAAGAGGAAAAGAGGATGGGGTAAGGGGAGGGGAGTGGAAGGAGGGAACGGGGAGGGGAGGAAGGAAGAAGAATGGAAATCCAAAGAAAGAAAAACAAAAAACGTAACCTAAGAGATGCTAAGTGAGAGGTTGGAAGAAATTGCTGGTTTCTGACTCATTAGCTTCATCTCATTACTAACAAAAGAAGCAATGTGAGCCCTGATGGAGGGGAGTCTGGAGAAAGGGGTTCAGGAGAAAATCTAAAGAAACTGCCGATTAGCCAGTCACCAAGGTGCTTTAATTAAAAAAAAAAAAAAAAAAAGCAAAAAGGAGAAAAGGAAAAACCACTTCTTTTTTTTTCTCTACACAAAAGACCCATTGAAATCGAAGCAAGCAGCATCTTCAGGAAAATAGGAAGGGTATGATGCGGAAAACAGCCAACATCCTACACAGTAAGACTTTGTTACTGGCAAACAGAAAGCAATCGTTCAAAATTTATCAAGCTTACCAGTTCCACCTAATTAAAGTTGTAGCCCAGAGGGTATGGTGAACAAAACTCTCACGACTCACTTTTCAAGCTCCTGCCTCAGTGAACCTCAGTTGCCCTCCTGAAATGTGAAGGGTGGAGCTGGCTCATCCTGACCTCCATCAGCAAGGGACTGAACCGAAACACTTGACTCTGCAGAGGTGCTGGATAGAATTATGTAGTGATTACCTTCTTGTCATCTATGACAGAAATGTGTCTCGAGCCAGAATTTTGCCAGAGGATGCATGAAATTTGTATGTGCTCCTTTCTGGAAAAGTACCATCTGAAGAAGCTGGGGAGGATAATTTGAGAATTTCCATCTTGTATACTGACACCATCTCCCACTCCATTTGTTTAAAATGAAGACCAACGGCTTCCCAGAAAAAAAAAAAAATCTCCCCTCTAAACCTAGAAGAGTTTTTGGTGTGAAACTTATGTGTTCTTTAGGGTAGCTAGATGGCAGTCAACAGAGGCCCTTCAAAGCTCAAATTAGAAACAATGGAAATAAAAGATGAAAGCAAATTCAGACACCCATGGCCCCATGTTCTCTTCACACTCCATTCCCCCATCACCCTAAACTATCTTTTCTTCTGGAAGCCACTTCTTAGCCCTTTTGGTTCCTTGAGGGCATTCTCAGGCCCTCAAGACCCTGACTTCATACCTGAAATGTGTGTGTGTGTGTGTGTGTGTGTGTGTGTGTGTGTGTGTGTGTGTGTGTGAAATGTGGGTAGATGAGGAACCAGCTGTCCAACAGAACAGAGCCTTTGACTCCAGCTGCACAAATCTCTGCCAAGATCCTGAGTGCAACCAGAAGAGCCAAACAGAGTGAGTCAGAGGCAGACAACTCACTTCTCAGAGAAATCAAATGCAGCAGGAAGCACAAAGAGCCCTAGCCTCCTACCCATGTTAAGTCAACGACTGAGAACTCACAAAGGTAGAGAATGCTGAGACACCGGAAAGTGAGGCGGGTGCTAAGCACTGACTTGGGAGAAAACCATCCTGTACTCAAAACAGGCTGAGGGTGCCCTGGGACCTGTCTCCCTTCAAAGTGGCAAGGGTTCTGTGAGCTTGTGCCCTAGATGCCTTAAAATACCCTCATACTATATGCAGGACAAGTATGGTCCTTAGGAACAAACAGGCGCTATGAAGGCATGATTACTAGAAAAACAAATCTAGAGTTAAGGATTTTCAGAGCTTACTCATTGCCCCTAATTAGACAGAAAAGGAAGCTGAGCGCTCTGGTGAATGAACCACCCACCCCCATTACACCATTAAGAGTCACAAAAGCAAAGGCTGGAGATGGTTCAGCAGGTAAGAGAATGTGCTGCTTTTGCAGAGGACCCAAACTGTATCCTTCAACTCACAGTAGCCTGTAACTCCAGCTCCAGAGGATCCGATGCCATGTCCTCCAGGCACTCACATTCACAAACCCACACCCAGATACACACAACTTCACATAGTTAAAACCAATAAAAAACAAAAATTAGTTACTCAAGTAATGGCTAGCAAAACTGAACACCCATTTTAGAACCTTGCACTCAGTTCCATGACTTCTTTCCTCACACAATGCTTGGAGCGTCTACTCTCCCCAATCAGTCTGGCTTAGGTCTGAGCATACTAGCGGGGTCCTCTATCCTTAATGGAGAAACACATTATTCTAAACTGTGAATGATCTGCAATCAAGCTCATAGATTTACAGTTTTCCTTGTAAGTCCATGTTCTCCTTGTAAAAATGTTGAAAATCCTGAAGTTATAGATGAAGTGTGTGTGCTTGAGCACATGTTCATGCCTGTACACATACACAAACATTTGCCTTGGAAGCATTTTTTACTTGTCTGTTTATTTATTTTCAGAAGATCAATGTGATTATCCAAGACATGGTTTCAGGAGAGGCCAGAGGCTAGGACCTGATTACTCCTGAGTGACATCGTGAGCACTAAGGCCAGCCAAGAGCAGAGTGCTCATCATGATCCTGAAGAGCAAATACTATGGTCTACATTTGAGGGGAGATTTTAAAAAAAAAAAACATTCGTATGCCAATAGCATTCAATAGTAGCGCCAGCCCCAAATGTAAGTATAAAGGGGACTTTGACATCCTTATAAAGTTAAGTGGAAGACCTTTACAAAAATTCTCAGAGAGATAAGGAACCATTGCAGATGAAAGGGACTAAGTGCTCCTGTTTTTTGGGGGGGCAGGGTGCAGCTGTGATCACAGATTCCTCTCCTGCCTTGCAAAGTTGGAGTTCTCCTTCTAAAGTCTTTACTTTTACCAATCATTCTTACTTCTAAAGAAGCTAAGTAGGGGTGTCCCTTCTACTACTTAAATAAATGTTGCCCTGCTAAGTGATGGTCAACCTGGGATCACATACTGTAGGAGTAGTGTTTATATCCTTCCCATTGGCACTGTCTTGGGAAGAAAAGGACTCCAGGGCCGGGGAGGTGGCTCTGTTGGTAAAGGGATTGCCTTGCAAGTATGAGGACCTGAGATCAATCAGCAGCACCCGTGTAGTGACCTGGTGACACACCCTAGAAAGGCAGAGACAGGCAGATTCCTGGGGCTCACTGGACAGCCAGACTAATCTATCGGTGAGTTCCAGACTCGTGAGTGAGCCTATCTTAATAAGATAGATAAACAAATAAATGGTGGTTGGCATCTGAAGAACAACACTCAAGGTTGTCTTTATATATAAAGTAAGGGCATGACTGCTCCAAAGTATGGTTGAGGGGAAGGTTCCTATTGTAGATATGAAAGAGGGCGTCTAGAAGAGTCCAGAGCAGGGAGAGAAAGTAGTACACTTAACATGGCCAACAGACGGGCCCAGGCCATGAGAGGAGAGAGGGGGAGGAAGCAGAAGAGGACCAAGAGAGGAAAACAGAGAGGGGGGAGGGCAAAAGAGAAGGGGCTGAGGATGAGGGACCAAGCCAGAGGGGTCAGGAAGACCAAGAGGGCACATGGTTGAAATGGCAGGGTTAGAAATAAGAAGCTGGGGGAAAGGAAGCCCTTGAAAACCTTAGGGTAGGGGGCTGAGTGAGAAGAGCTAGGATGCTAGCATGGACTCTCTCATGGGTATTTGTGAGGCTGAAAAAGCCTGGAGGCCAGCATGTGCCTTGGCCTGCTAATAGGCACCACAGTTAGCCATTTGTCCTGAGTTTCTTTTGGACCTGACAGTCTCTGGCCTCTATATACATGCATACACAGGTGCACACATGCCCTGTCCCCACACACATGGACATACATGTGTAAACACACACACACACACACACACACACACACACACACACATACTCCATTCATAGGTCCAACCAAGTGTGCTAAGAATGCGTTTGAAACAGAGCTGGTGTGGGAGAAAGAAGCAACTCCCCTCTCACCAAGAGTTCCTGCAGTGTCCTGGGAAGCCACCCTGGGGGCTTGGATTGCACATTTGACTTTCAAACCTTTTCAACATGCTGGCAATGAAGTGTCCTGGCCCCTGCCCATCTTCAGGGCCAGCCCTCAGAGAATGTGTCAAGAAAAAAAAAAAGCTGCCTTCAATCGTCTCTGCAACCTTTCCAGCCTCTGGCTCCTGAAAATCGAGTCTGACAGCCATTGAGTGTGTGGATCTCAAATCATATTGCCTGGCTGGCTGCAAAGTTCTTTTAACCCAGCCCTTCCCTCCTTCTGGCTACTGCCAGGCTGTGCTGGAAATCTCATATAAGGTTGCTGGCGCTGGTGCCTTTGGGAACTGGAATTGAAGCACTTCCACCATCAGAGGTCTAGGAACTATAGAACGCACCTGGCTGTGGAGTAAAAGGCTTCATCAAACAGTAACCCCACTGATGAACAGGTTGAAAGGGTAGAGGGAAGTGACATGGCTCATATGCACCTGTAAACTGAGGTCCTGGGCCTTTTCCTCACACTCAGGGCAATGCTTAAGAAAAGGTGAACAATCCTGTCTCTCTGATGCGTGACACAGTTATCACAGAATCTCCCCAATCTGTATTTTAAACGTGGACAATGCTTCTCTAAGTGATGTACGTCCATTTAACAAGTCGATCTACTTACCACTAAAAGGAAAGAAACAGCTAAAGGAAACTTCAGTTTCTACTTGCAAAATGTTTATTGTTTAAAAAATGAGAGAGAGAGAGAGAGAGAGAGCTCACAGATGTTGCTTGGCTCACAGTTGCAATCAGTCATGTAAGAGATCACTTTACACCAGGACTCCCACAAGGCCCTCTGAGGAGCCAGGAACCACAGACTCAGTTTTCATTTACGCCAGAGAATTGGTTTCAATCCCTTCTACACAATTTACAGAGTGCTGGCTAATGCAGACCATGCCAGTTTCAGTTCAGAGAATTGCAAATACAGAGTAGCTAAGGCTTTTCATAAAATGCTACGCTCCCCAGCCTGGAGTGTGGGTACCTAGAATCACATTTTGAAGCCATAGAGAGTCTCAAAGCCAAGTCCACGTGGTGTTGCTTAGTCATGAACATTCAGCGCCACCTGGACTGTTTCGGGAGAGGCGGTGCTATGCTACCACCCCACGTTAGACCTGATGTGGTTGTCCCCAGTTGGCTTGCTTCTGGCCAGAGAAGCTTTGGCGAGGTTTTTGTTTTTGTAAAAGCCAAACAGAGGAGCTCAGGGAGATTCGGTCTGACAGTTAGCAAGTTTGTGGCCTTCAAATCACATTGTGTGCCTGGCTGTAGAATTCTAATATTATAATCAAGACATAATGTTTCTGTGAAATCTAATTTGGGCCAAGTAGTTACAAGCCATGGGCACTGTCAAACAAGAAATTTCATAATTCAAATAGACCATGTATCCATTTTGGATAAGTCCTCCAATGGGACTTGTGTTTTTCTGTTTTCTGTACCCATCAAAGCATTGTGTGGTAGGCAAAGTGGATGTCGTGGCTTCAGAGTCCTCCGCCTTGAGAAGGGACTCTGGATTAGCCTCTCCCACCGGGGAGGTAAAAGACCCTTTGGAAGAGACCTTGGGTGCTGTGGCAGTTTATGATGCAGAGTGACAGTTCTCCCTCTCCAGAAAAGAAGGTCTCAGGCCACCAAACAGCAAAGACTCGGCAACACGGGCTCTCTTTGAGGAAACCAGAGATGTCAGCAACTCCAATGACAACATTTAAAGACTTAGCAAATGCAAGCATGGTCAGCATCCTGCAGAGGAAGGAAGGCTTGAACCTGAGAGCTGGTGGGGATGACAGTGTTGAGCAACCAGACAGTCTGCCTCCTCAGAAATCCCAAGTGCTGAATGCCCGATGGTAAATTCATTTGGACACACAGGATGCACATGTAAGACAGGGGGTGAGCAGGAAGTGGATTAGAACATGGGAAACTAAGTGACCTCTCCTCTCTCTGTACTGAGGAAAACCTCCACAGTGGAGAGCAAGACCCAAAGGTAACCACTCTTCACAATGTGCCCGTCCCTCACAGATCCCAGAGATACAAGAACAACACAGAAGGCAAAAGAAAGGTTTGTTTATTACATCCAAGAATCAAGAATAAGACCATATCCTTAAACACTAATCAAGTCTAGTAGTTAGAAGACCCTGGAAATTATAAAAGAAAGCAAGGCTTATAAACTCAATAAGGCACAAGAAAACAAGGCAGCTCTTTTTTTTTTTTCAATTAAAGAGGACAGACAATAAGAATCAAAGACAAGGATATTAAAGATTAAGCAAGAATGCCCAAAACGTGAATAATAGGAGTTAGAAAATAAAATAGAAAGTGCTGGGAAGCATGTCTAATAATAATAATACAAGAAAGTTGCAGAACTAAAGGAAAGATAATTGAAACTTCAACAAATCGAAAATGATCAGTAAGTAAATATTAAAGCACAAAAGACATACTATCATATTTCAGAAGCCCAGGAACAAAGAGCAGATCCCAAGTCATTCTAGAAAGAAAAAAAAAACAACTACATTGCATCTAAAGCCAGAAATAGTAGCATCCATACCTCAGAGAAATAGCTGGCAGGTATTGGAGAAACACAGTGTCTTAGTTAGGGTTTCTATTTCTGTGAAGAGACACCATGATCATAGCAACTCCTTTAAAGGAAAATATTTAATTGAGGGTGGCTTACAGTTTCAGAGGTTTAGTCCATTTTTGTCATGGCAAGAAGCATGGCAGCATGCAGGCAGACCTGGTGCTTGAGAAGGAGCTGAGAGTTCTACATCTGGATCCACAGGCAACAGGAAGTAAGCTGAGGTACACTTCCTCCAACAAAGCCACACCTCCTAATAGTGCTACTCCCTATGAGTTTGTGGGAACAATTACATTCAAACTACCACACACAGGCAGATATCAGGAAAGAGATCATTCCTCACTCAGAAGCAGCATGCACTATACAGCTATGACACATAAGGAGCACCCATAGTAGACATACATATAATCATGATGAAACAATGCAACACAATGTACAGATATGTTTTAAGAAGTGATACAACTAAATTGGAAAGGAAAAAGAAGGGAGGAAAAAAATAAATGTTTAATAGCTTAAGATACTCATGTGTCAGAATAGGAATTCAACAATATCCAAAATCGATCCATTAGGAAGCAGCATGGCAGGTGATGGCAAGCACACTCCAAGGTGATCCTAGTATTTCATGTCCTTCTGTTCCATATCCCTTAAACCTGGGTGTGCACCCTCAGGCCTACTTTATGTGGTCAAACCCAAGGCTTCATGAATGCAGGCAGGTATTCTACCAACATCCCTGGGCAATTTATAGTGTATATAAATGGAATAGTTTTCCATTCAACTTGTAACATTTTGTTATGGCAGCCTGAACTGGCTAATAGACACCTAACTCTCCTGTGTGTCTTGTAGTAGAGTATAATGCTTTCCAAGTTCATTTTCTTTCAAAGAAGTTATTTTAATACTGAAAATACACATGGTTCATGGATGAGAACAAAGAATCTAAGAGCTTAATATAGTTCAGGAGAGCAATTAGAAACTGCTGTTGCTGAGTGAATACATATGCATCAAGCCAAAGGGGGAGAAGAACACAGCAAAGCCAGACCTGAGAAGGACACACACTGTCAGTTGCACAGAGGAAAGCGTGGAGAGCATCATTTATTACAGAAAAACTGGAGACAGGCCCAACGTCGGATAGCTACATGAGATTAATTATATAACAGTCATACATTGAGATGTTATGTGGTCATGTAAATGAAATACGATAGTTACTTAAAACAATTTTAGAAGAACAATTTAACACCCTAGGAAAACACCAACCATATTGCTAAGGAGAAAATGTCACAAAATACTACAAGCAACACAAATCGAATATGAGAGTGTGTATGTGTTTATGAGTGAATTCTAGTACTCCCCCTTATCCATAATGGATATGGCTTGTGAACAGTATGCTCCAACTGTGGGCAGCCATTGGCTTGCAGCAGACAGTGGTACTTTCTTTTGTTTCATAAAGAAAGAAGGTGGAGCCGTTGGCATTTCTGGTATTTAAGTGTCTGGGATTCCCTATCTGGGATCATCTTTCCACTGCACCTAAGACAAGGAATCCTGCCATGAAACTGTCTGTCAAAGAACTCAGGCAGTCCAGATATGGAAGCAGCACATCCAGAAGTGGTCTAGATACTCATCTGTGATGACTAAGGTGGCTTCCTCTGTCCTCCCACCCTGGCCATTTGTTGCCTTAACTGAACACAGGGAGGAGCGCTTGTCCTCAGATGTGAGATGGAATGTTCTGTCGGGTGAAGAAAAAAGTGTGCGAGTGCTTCTTAAAACAGGCTCTCTGAGCTCACACCACCTAAATTCCAGCAGTGACTCTGGGGAAGGGCAGGCCCCTCTCAGAAGATGCCCGGGAATTCCGATACTGAACATGTGTGGCTGGCAAAAGCAAACAGAATTGATTTCATGTTTATTAACTAAAACAACCAAAAGTAAAGGTCAACAAGATCAGCTAAGAGGATGGAGATGCACAGGGATGAAACAAGACAGTGTTGAGAGCATTTGAAAAGGCTGCTGAATAGAGCAGCCTTGCAACTCAAACTCACCAAAGGAAAGCTGAGACACCAGGAATGAACTGCTACATGGAGCCACAGCCTCCCAACTCAGCAAATGATCATTTTATCAATGATGCTGTATCCTTTTGTGGAACCTTCTCTAATGCTTCTGGGTGTCACGAGATGGAAAACAGATCAAGTGAGTTTTATTGATTGAACTGAGTCCATCCTTTCCCCACAAAAGATGTGATGAAATTCCTAACTCTCAACATCCACATGTGACACTACTTGGGGTCACTGCAGCTTTCATTAGTGAGGTTAGGACCAGGTCATGCTGGAATACTGTGGGCCATTGATTCTATGTGATGAAGGTGAAATAAAGCACAGACACATGAAGACATGTGGCACCAGGAGCAGACGCTGAGGTAATGTACTGACAAGAGAACACCAGGGTATACTAGACATCTAGGAAACACCCTCCCCAGAACCTTCAGCCACCTGATCTCTGGTGTTCAGCTCTGGCACCCTTAACATGAAAGATGATAGGTAACTTGGCTCCAATAGTTTTGAGCGAGTGTAACCAACCTACCATGCGGTCAGTCTGGTTGGGAGTTATGATGAATAATCATAGCTGCTGAGTTCCCTGTGCATAAATACAACTGAGGAAATGTTTCATTTTTATAAATTAGAGTAGTGAGTCCCCTGCTAGTGGGGATTTTCAAACACAGGCAATTCCCACACAGCAGAAATGCTAATGACTTTAACTTTTCTCCAGGAAGATCTGGACTCTAGGGAGCCTATAGGTATGACACCCAACTCTATGCTTTGGCCCAAAAGAAGTGTAAAGAACCCTTATGGGCTCCGACTAAGCCTTTCTGGACACATTTTAAATAAAAATGCAAATACTCATCAAGTTGTGCTACAAAATTCAGCATATGGCCATTAACACCCCTTGTGATGTATTGGGAAATATTCTGGGCCCTGTTGCCAATGCTTCCAACACAAATGAGAGATAACTCAGCAGTTAAGAGCACTTGCTGCTCTTGGAGAAGGTCTGGCTTTGGTTCCTAGGACCCACGGCAGATGACTCACAACCACCTGTCACTCCAGCTCCAGGGGATCCAACATCCTCTTTTCACCTCCCTAAGGACCTGAATTAACATCCACATACTCTCTTACAGACATCCACATAGAACATAATTTAAAATAAAATACGTTAATGACAGATGATGAATTGAACATCTATGCTCAAGATTAATGTTGACATATACTTTTAAGTGGCATTTAGTCGTGTGTGTTTGCTCCAGGATGTGCTGAGTCATTATAATGTGAAAACTATAGCAACCTAGATAAATAGTGCAACTTTCTTAAAACGTCATCTGATGCGGGTGGATGAACCATGCTCCTGAGTTGGAATCACCTGGAGCCACACAATGTGCATTTGAAGGTATGAGCCACCTAGGTCTTAACTGCTGCAGGGGTGGGGTGGGTCAAGAAATTCCCATGCTAGAACATGGGGTTGAAGTGGCAGATCACACCTGGGGCCTATAGGGTGGAAGCCACAGGGCATCACTGTCCAGCATGAGTCATTCAGATATTCTAATACGATCACATGAACAGATGTGTGGCTACATGCACTACACTTGATTTTCTGAAAGAAAGTGATTGCTATTTATCTGCACTATAACTTCTTCTCCTATATAAGACATCTTAAGAATTTATAACAAAGCCAGAACCCATGTGGTCTTTAAAAATAAGATTTACAGACTGCATGAGAAACATGCAACATTAACATCTATGTTCCCATCACTCCAGGTTCAGAAGCTAGCTGTGTTTTCTCTTCTGATAAGGGTGTCAAAAGAAGCCTGATGTAAGGGCCTCCAAATACAAAGAGGCCTTGACTAAAACTAGCCAAATCTGCATAAGCTACAAGAAAATGTCAGTCTCAGAAGCCTGTTCTTCTTATCTGATACCTGCTTACTTTCCTAGGTGCTTAGCTCTTCTCAGACACAATATTCCTGAATCCTAATACTCAGGAGGCTGAAACAAGGGATTAGGATCGTTTTGACACCAGTCTGGGCCATATTGCATGACCCTTTGTCAAGCACACACACACACACACACACACACACACACACACACACACACACCCCACATGTAAAAAACTTAGTACATATGTATATTCTCAAGATCCTGTGTCAAATATATAGTATAGTAAATGAATATATGTATGTAAATGAATATATATGTGTATGTATGTACACAGCTACATAAGCTCTTGTTGTCTGTGTGGAAGAACAAGGGTTAAAACACCTCTCTCCTTCCCAGCCTTCCTTTCTCAGACTTACTGCCAGGCTCTCTGATGATAGACTCTCTCATTCCATATTCCTTCCATTCTCAAAGTTCAACATGACCTCAGTGCAATAGTACTACTCAGAGAAACGGTGACATGCTAGAATCATGAAAATCCCAATTGTACAGGGAAAGGGTGATCGTTTAAATGGCTGCAAAAGAGCCATCCATGCACATTAACAAAGCCATATCCAGAACTGAGTGTAGATGAAACCGGCTTGTTAAATAAGAAACACAGAACCGATTGCAGAGTTAAAAACCACGAGGTCAGAGCAAGAGCGGAAAACCTTACCCTTCACTGCTTCTGCTGTTCTTCCTCTCTGCAAGAGACCTACCTCTGTGCGTCCTGTCTATTTAAAGACTTTCTGTTCTGTTTTCTCATTGGTTGTAAACCCAGCCACATGACCTCCTTGTCACTGCCTGTTTGTACAGACCTCTAGGTCTTCTATGGTTGGTATTGAGATTAAAGGCGTGTGTCTGCCATGCTGGCTGTGTCCTTGAACACACAGAGATCCGCCTAGCTCTGCCTCCCAAGTGCTGGGATTAAAGGCGTGCCCCACTACTGCTCAGCTTCTGCTCTGGCTTGCTCTGACCTCAAGGCAACTTTATTGACATACAAATAAAATCACATTTCAATACAAATAAAATATCACTATAACTGAGGGTGGGGGTGGTGCCTCCAGACACTTGTCAGCTGAGAGAGCCTCCCTCCCTGTCTCCTGGAAAGGAAGAAAGAAAGAAATGTCCTGAAAAAACATCATGAGATAAAGACCCTCCATGGATGCCGTTGAGTTCATTTTGTGTTGGCCATCTGGGCGTGGGGCTTGCCCTTAACAGTGGGTTTGTCTCCTAGTGAGACTCCTTTGGAGAAAACTCATTTTTCACTTGCGAGCACTTACCAATTGGAGATAGCTTCTGGGTTAGAGATGGGGGTTTGTGTCCATGCCTCTCAGCCCTGGTACAGACCTATGCAGGTCCTGTACCTCTGCAGTGTCTGTGAGTTTATATGTGCATCAGTCCAGCTGTATTTCGAAGGCCTTGTTTCCTTGGTGTCCTCCATCCCCTCTGGCTCTTACACTCTTTCTACCTCCTCTACCACAGAGTTCCCTGAGCCCTGAGGGGAGGGGTTTGATGGAGAATCCCATTTAGGACTGAGTGTTCCAAGGTCTCTCCCTCTCTGCACATTATCTGGCTGTGGGTCTTTTATCAGTTCCTGTCTCCTGTAGGAAGAAGCTTCTATGGTGATGACTGAGAAAGGCACTGATCTATGAGTACAGCAGAATGTTGATAGGAATCATTTTATTACCATGCTCCTTTAGCAGAACAGTCGTATTTGGTTTTCTCCTAGGCCCCTGGCCTATCTAGTCTCAAGTTCTTGGCCACCTGAGCAGTGTTGGGGATGGGTTCCATCTCATGGACTGGACCTTAAATCCAATCAGATAGTCGTTGGTGACTCCCACAAGCTTTGTGCCACTACTGCACTAGCCCGTCTTGCAGGCAGGTCATCGCTGTATATTGAAAGATTTCTTCCTGGTGGTGTTCATCTTTCTCCTCTGGCAGTGTGCAAGTGCCTTCCAGTACCATGAATACTGGTCCATAGGGCCGAAGGTTCTAGGTAGACCCCAGCTCCACTTCTCCATGTCAAGTGAGTTATGTAGGTGTTGTCATCAGCAATAGAGCCTTCCCATCAGGAGTCCAGTTTATTCTTAAAGAAAGGATTAGGCTGGTTTTCTGCTTCTTGCACTATATTCTTGGGTCTATCTTATTCTGTAGGTGGTTTCTGATATACTACTTGGTGAAAATGGAAATGTGTGTGCAATCAGAATATATGCTGAGCACACCATCAGTGGACATTGGAGGTGGTAGTTGCAGCCACCAACACATCACAGGCTTCTCAATGTTCTATTCTCTGACCACTCACAAAACAGATCCTAAAAATAAACTACTAGTCACCATTTGCAACAAAAATATGAGGCTTGAGGTTTAGGTTTAGGTCTAGTGTCAGGGTTAGGATTAGCATGTAGCTGAGTTGATAGACTGCTTCCTTAGCATCCACAAAGTCCTGGTTCCATTCACAGTACCACACGAGCTGGATTTGGTAGCATACATCCAAGATCTTAGCACTGGAGAGTAAGAGGCAGGAGGATCAACCGTTCAAAGTCATCCGTGATTACATAAGTGAGTCTGACGCCATCATGAAATACATTAGACCCTGTTTCAAGCAAGCAAACAAACAAACAAACAAACAAACAAACAAAACAAAACAAAACAACAACAACAAATGCAAAAACAGAAACCCATTTAAAAAAAAATCCACCAGGCGGTGGTGGCACACGCCTTTAATCCCAGCACTTGGGAGGCAGAGGCAGGTAGATCTCTGTGAGTTCAAGGCCTCCAAAGTGAGTTCCAGGAAAGGCGCAAAGCTACACAGAGAAACCCTGTCTCGAAAAACCAAAAACATCAGTTCATGCACCTGGGATAAGTCCTGGCCCTGCTGCCAGGGACCCCACAAACAAATCAAGCTACACAACTGTTGCCCACATTCAGCAGGCCTAGTTCAGTCCCATGCAGGTTCCCGAGCGAGCTGTCAGTCTGGTCAGCTGTCTCTGTGGGTTTCCCCATCATGATCTTGATCCCTTCTTCTACAATGGGGAGGGGCTAGGCTCTCCTTCAACTTGGTATGCCAGACTTTGTTGACTACGATGGGAGGCCTTACCCACTCTGAGGAGTAGATGGTGGTAGAGTGGGAGGGAGGTGAGGAGGCGGGAGAAGGGGAGGGAGGAGGGACTGGGATTGATATGTAAAATGAAAAAAATCTTAATTAATAAATAAATATATTTAAATTCAAAAAAGAAAAAAATTAAAGCTCTATCTCTCACATGATCCATCCCTGGGTATAAACCCAAAGAGTTCTAAGTCAGTTAGTTGTAAATGCCTGCACAAATGTGTTCACTGAAGTTAAATTCATAGTAGCCAAGTTATAAAATCATTTTAAGTATCTATCAACTGATGAATGGATAAAGAAAATCTGATATATGTATATATCTTTAATAAGCCAATAAAATAAATGGAGTTTTATTAAGCCACAAAGAACAAAATTGTCACTTAGGAGAACAGGAGCTAGAGAACATCCTAAGGAAAATAAATTGGCTCACAAAGGTAGATAGAATGTACTATGAATCTTAAAGGGTCTTATTAATAAAACAAACCCAGGGCCTGGTATTGGGATGAATGCTGGAAGATCAGAGAAGCAGAACAAGCCACAGCCACCTCACCTTGCCAATTCCTTAGCTGATCCTGTTTCCTCAGACTGGAAGCCTCTCAGCTAAACTGTGCTGCTCAAAAGCCTAAAAGCTTAACCAGCTCTAGTTCCTGGTCCTCATGCCTTATATACCTTTCTGCTTTCTGCCATCACTTCCTGGGATTAAAGGCATGAGTCACCATGCCTGGCTGTTTCCAGTGTGGCTTTGAACTCACAGAGATCCAGATGGATCTCTGCCTCTGGAGTTCTAGGATTAAAGGCGTGTGCTACCACTGCCTAACCTCTATGTTTAATATTATGGCTGTTCTGTTCTCTGACCCCCAGATAAGTTTATTGGGATGCACAATATATCAACCACAATAGAACATTTTCTTTCATATGTTGAATTTAGAGAGAAATAAAGGACATAAAACTAAAAGAGAGGATGTGGGAGGGGAATGGGAGAAGGGGGAGGGGCATGGATAGAAAGGTTGACTATCACCAAAGTACATTATATACACGTGTTAACATTTTATCACAAACCCCATGCTTTTGTATGATTAATATGTGCCAATTAAACACACACACACACACACACACACACACACACTACACACAAAAGAAACAGGTAATTTTTACTTGGAGTACAACACACAAAGGGCTCGGAACACTAGACAGTTTTCACATGGTGGATCTCCTTGGGGGGCTCAATCTAGATTATTTCAGTGACTTAAAACACACTGTGGTTAAAATCGTGTGAAGTCCGCCTGGTGGGGAACAAAAGGCAGTTTGGCTCATGTGCTGAGACTCATCTTTTATTTGAGTCACTTGCATCTCCAACTGCAGCTTGTGTTTGCTTCCACAGCATTAAGCCCTAGTGTGTCACTGTCCCTCTGTTTTCAGTCATGAAGACTGGAAATCTCCACACAGAACATTAACTACGTAGTTTGAGCTCACAATGTAATAGATCATTGGAAACGGCAGTGGCAAAGCCTGCCAGGGCTTCCTACCATGACAATAAAGCATTGTAATTCCTTTATTGAACCAGGAGCATTTAAGTCACAAATACATCTATGCAGAAAGCCATGGTGTCAGCGTCTCAAATGGATGACTGAAGGAACCATTCAGTCCCAGCCCTGATGGGCCCTGGTGCTAACAGTGAAAATAATAGGCTAGATTATCAAGAACTGCTGAGACCCAGAGCAATCAATGACACCTCCCGATTGCGGATCTGAGCTGTGATCACTCTTATTTCACATGCAAAGCACACTGCATTAGCAGCCAGATGGCATCTTCCTTTTCCTCGCTGGACTTCCCACGGCTTCCAAAGGCACTTGCTTGAATTAGCTCCCTTTCTCAGACCAGCCTAATAAGGCTTCAGCCAGCTGACAGGCCTGGCTACAGAGAAAAATGAATCCCAACAGATAAGCACAACTATTTATTGGATTTAATAAGAAGAAAGAAAAAAGAAGTAACAGTTTAGTCACCAGTGTTCAATACCTCTGAGTCTCCTTTTTAAACCCTGACCTCATAAACCCTTAACCTGGGATGGGCAACAGAGACAAGTCTTCAATATGCTCCATTCTTTTATTATCACTACTTGACAAGTTATACTTCAACTAAGTGGCTTGGAAGATATTTTTTATCTCCTAGTTTCTCTCTGAGTGTGTCTCACCTGGCTCTTCTGCTTTGAGGACTCATGTGTGCTGAGGTACATGGGCTATAGGCATGTGCAGGCTTGACTTGCGACGCATTAACTCACAAGCTGGTTGGCAAGAGTCAGCTCCTCTTGGGCTGTAGGACTGAGTTCCCTGCTTCCTCAAGAGCATTGGCCAAGGACTTCCTTCTGTTCCTTACCATGTGATCCTCTCTATACAGCGGTTCACCACAGAAAAGTTGGCTTCTACCACCAGGCAAAGGACCAGGAAATCAATCAACTACAGTAGAACACTGTGGCTGTCACATTCTTCTGCAGACCGTTGGAAGCATCCCTCCTAAGAGAAGGCTGTTCAACAAGAATACAGGTACCAGGAAGCAGGGCTGTCTGGAGGCCATTTTTGAGGTAGCCTGACATCTGTGCTGTAGATCCTTCTACCTCCAGTGTCTCGCTGGCTTCTGCTTTAACTTTCTACCATGAAGGAACATGTTACATCTTCAGACATCCAGTGCCTTCCATCTCAAAATCCTAATTGTTTAACCAGTTCTAATAATTAACCCAACTCCCATTGGTTTGATCTCTGAGATGCTTTTTATACACCTAGAAAGTCTCAAAAGAACCTTAATTCAAGATATGTATGAAGGACATGTTTATAAATAGGAATTTTGAAGTGTTTTTTATTGAATGTGAAACATCCCCCAAAGGCTCATGTGCTTGAACACTTGAGTCCAGCTGGCGATGCTGTTTGGGGAGGTTGTAGAACCTCACACAGGCATCCATCCTTTCATCTCTAAATGTGTTGGGCCAAATGTGTTGAGGTCCATAGGTGTATGCCAGACATACTTGTTAGAGGGGAAGCCTGGTGGGTGGAAGCAGATCACCAGGGATGTGTGGGTTATAGCTTGACCTTGCTCCAATGGAGACTCTGTTTCCAGTCTGCTGCATAAATGTGACCAACTGGCAAGCTCTCCTCCAAGACCAGAGTCCCACTTGCTACTGCCACACACGCCATGAAGGTATGAGCTAAAGCAAAGCTTTCTTCTCCTACACTGCTTCTCATCATGTATTTGGTTGCAGAGGAAAGTACCTGACACATGAACACCCAAGAGCTGTCTGTAAAATGAGTGGGGGTGGGGTATGGGGTTGGGGGAGGCAGTGAGGCAACTCTGGTGACCTGGGATTAGGTCCTGGACTTTTGTAAGAATAGTGGAAGTGCGCTGAGCAGTGAACATGCAAATATTCCTTCTCTCTGCTCTTGACTGTGGTATGACGTCAGTAGCTGCTTTCAAGGACTCCTGCCTTGTCTTCCCTCCTGGACTGTGACCAGGAATTGTGAGCTAAAATAGACCCTTCCTCCTCTAAGTCACTTTTTGTTGGGGGAAAATGGAATCATAGCTAAATCTAACTAGGTAGCTTTACAAATTGTCACAGGAATTAGGGAGATGATTGATTTGGATAGACGAAAGTTTCAAGTGGAACATAGCAGAGCATGTGTCTCAGAGGCAGGTAACATGACACCTGCATCATCTCGTTGCCAAGGTGACTTCTGAATAGTACACAAGGGTGGTGAGATAGCTGGTGGCAGATGTGTTAACTTCATGATGTCACTTACATTCTCTACCTTCCCCTCTGTCATTCACATTGACATTCTCAAGAATAAGCTATAGCCCCATAGTTGCATAACTTTTCCTGTTTTTAACATGATGGTTAACTCCTAGCTGATTGGAGCTCAATATTTGTCTTTGGAAGGGTAAGAAGCAAAAACAGTGAGGGTATATGAACATTCTCACTCCAGAACTTTCTTTCTGTGGTCTAGAGAAAACTTAACATGCTCACTTAGCCTCAAACGGCTGAATTGCTAGTAGATAATCCATCCCAACCTGTATAAGAAATACCATTAGGGGGTCAGTTAGATGGATAAGTGAGCAAAGGAACTTGGTCTGAAGCCTCACATCTGAGTTCAATCTCTTTAACCTATGTGGTGGGAGGAGAGGAGAGAAATGACTCTTAAGAATTATCCTCTGACCTCAGGATGAGGAAGAAAGAAATACCATTAGAAGCAGGATATGGTGGCACATGTTTGAGAGATAGAAACAAGAAGATGGCTACATGTTCAAGGCCAGCCTGGGCTACATAGTGAGTTCAAAGCAAACCTGGGCCATATGGCAAGACCCTGTCTTAAAAACAAGTAATCATGGACTGGGGAAATGGCTCAGTGGGTAAACACTTGCTGTGCAAATGTGAAAACCTAAGTTCAGACCTCCAGAGCCCCTGTAAGGCCAGCAGTGGTAAGATGCATGTACAATCACAACACTCCTACAGTGAGATAGGAAGAAGAGACAGAATACACCCGGAACATCATAGGCTCCTAGTCTGGCATTTGAATTGGTGACTAATGAGAGACCCTGTCTCAAACAATGTGGAAGACAAGCACACCTGAGGAGGCCCTTTGGTCTCCACATGTGCACCATTGCCTTTATGTTCCTGTACTTACACACATGGACATAGAGACACATCATCTATACATACAACACAACACTCACACAGAGGATTGACAGAAGGATATATACATGCATGCATACATACATACATGCATAAACATATCCAAAAGCAAGTGAAGAAAGCAAAAAAATATATACCTAAGAGTGTGTTGCCGTAGTTAGAGAATGCAGCTTAGGTTGTGTGTTAGTGGAGCTTGAAAAGTTGACTCAGTAGTTAAGAGTGCTTGCTGTTCTATCGTAAGGACCAGAGTTCAGATCCCAACACCTAATACCTGCCACTTCAGCTTCAGAGGATCTATTGTGTCTACACACACACACTCACACATGTAGAAATAAAATATTTCTAAGGAAAGAATTGTGTTAGAGCCTTAATTCCTCTGTGTTGGAAAGGGAGGTGGTTTAGGTTGTAAAAGCACATTGTGATTGGGTGAATACTTTTCTCATGAGTAGGGGTCAGCTACTGTAGGGACTGGGCTTCACTTCTGATCTTTCTGCCATTGTTAGTTTTGTGTTTTATGCTATGCATTCATGAAGTTCATCCAATATGGTCACTTGAGCCTGCACTATGCAACCCCCAGGACTAATTAACTGAGATAACCTTCTCCCCTTTATAAGAAACCTTTCCTTTCTAAAATACATGCATTCTGTTTGAGCAAAAGAAAACGGGTCAAGACAGCTGTTTCTCTGGGATATTCTTCTGAGAACCACTAAGCAAGCCATTAGTCCTGTAGAAGTACATAACAGAGATTATGTGCAGGGATGTACCAAACATAAGCCCAAGCACATATTCAGATACCCAAAGTTCACCTCAGCCAATCTGAAGCAGTTTGGGAGTGCAAAAATATTTTCACAATAAACCTAAATTAACAAACAGCTACAGACTGAAGATTTCCAGAGTCCAAGGATTACTTGGGCAAGTCAACTGATATCTCCAGTCAAAACAGACGTGGACGTCTATACTTCCCACTCTGTTTTAATATTTATAATATACATGCAATATAGGTAAAAAATTAGAAAAGTGAATTATTTCTAGATTAAAAAGAAAATTAACTGTCTTCAACTAGTCTCATTCATGCAGTGTCTATGTTTCTTTGATGAGCCCTGTATTCTGGCTCCAAAGTGACAAAGCCAAGGATCATCAGTATCTTGTACTTTTTAAGAATGTATATAGCCAGCCACTGATACCATGTGGATTGTTCATGAATACCTAAATTGGAGGATGCCCAAGTTCCTTATGCAAAACAGTGCATGCTGCTGTATACTTTGAAAATCCTCTCTTACTCACTTGCAGTGCTTAGTAAGATGTAAGTGCACGGAGGTGTTTTACTATGTTATTCATGGAACAAGGGCTAGAAAAATCTGTTCATTTTTAGTACTGGCTCAATTTCCTAATATTTTTGATCCACAGTTGGTTGAATCCATAGAAGAAACCTGCTGGGGTGGGGGGGAGGGGCTGCCTTGCTCATACTTCACAGAACCACCTATTAGCAAAGGAACAGGAGGTGTGGAGTTATTTCTTCCCCAGATTTCTCTTAGAAGAAAATGAATGAGGTCTTCCCTGATCACGGGCTGTGTAAATCCTCGTGGCTTGTCAGCTGGTCTCTGGTGAGCTGTGAGATACAATAAGGCTGATCTACGTTTCTGCTTCTGGCCTGACTTAATGACTTACTAATTGTAATTGACTGAACACCAGGCATCAGCTCTCACATGTCAGGACTCATTTCTGTCACCATTCCAGTTCCATTGTGTTCTATGGAGAGACATGTGGGGAAGAGTCCAATAGGTCACCAAAACATGACACACCCAAGGTCAGTATTACAATCTAGAAGATGAAGCCAGCTGGTCTGAGAGCCAGGCGGACAGGAGCAGGGAGCTTCAAGTCAAGCAGGCACTGCAGGATGAGTGACTAAGGTCACCAAGCTTGAGCTACAGTTATTGCATGCTCTTATTAACATGCAAGTGAGCACAGTTCTGAAGAGCCAGAGTTAGGGTGCCGAATTAAGGTATTTTAAAACAGAGATGACCTCACACTCAGCTAGGCCCAACTTATCTTCCTTTCTGAACATCTCTAGTCTAGCCAACTATCTTCCATGCACGTTGTTGGGTGTGTGACCATCAATCTTGATTGCCAACTTGACTGGCTTAAGATCTACCTGGAAAATTAGTAAAGTGTATTCTATGTTGGGAAGGGGCTCAAACAGGACTACTTTGTATGTGGTTGGAAAACCATCCTGTAGGCTGAAAGTTGAGATGGAGATATAGGAAACAAAGGAGAAAGCTCAATAGTCTAGGCATGGTTCTCTCTGCTCCTGTTTCATGAGGTGAGAAGATGTGATAGTGAGTTTTTGTTAACTTGACACAAATTAGAACCACCAAGACAGACCCTCAACTGAGGAACTGCCCCAATTAGACTGGTCAGTGGGAATGTCTGTGGCGGCATTTTCTTTATTGCTTATTGATATGGGAAGAACCAGGCCACTGTGGGTATTGCCAGCCATGGGCAGGTGGTGATGGCACATACCTTTAGTCCCAGTGCTTGGGAAGCAGAGGCATACAGGTCTCTGAGTTCAAGGCCAGACTGGTCTACAGAGCAAGTTCCAGTATACTCAGGGTTACACAGAGAAACCCAGTCTTGAAAAATTAAATAAATAAGTGAATAACTTTTAAAAATAAAGAAAAGAAAGAAAGAAAACTGAGCAAGTCATGGGGAGCAAGCCAGTATATGGTCTCTCTCTATGGTCTCTGCACCAGCCCCTGCCTTCGGGTTCCTGTTTTGAGTTCATGCCTTGGATTCCCTAGATGATAACCTGTAAAGGATAATAAGGAAAAACATTTTTCCCTCCAATTTGCTTTTGGTCATGGTGTTTATCACGGCTACAGAAAGCCAACAAGGATGGAGGCTCTTCTCCACCATGATTCCTGCTCAGCCTTGCCTCAGGCCCATAGCAACGAATCAGCCAACCATGGACTGAAACCTTGAGGTGAAATAAATCTTCCTTCCTTTTAAATAATTTATCCAGGCATTAGTCACAGTGATGGAAAGTCTAACCCGGGCAGCGATGCCTCTTCCCATCACCTTTCAGCCACATGTGTAATGTTGTGTATCTATAAAGCTAAGCACTAGACGGACCTGGGAGGTGTTGAGCTAGTAAAACACTTGTCAGGCACAGAAGAGGCCCTGGGTTCAATCCCAAGAACCCATGTACAAAAAGAAGATTCCATGCATAGTGATGTTTGCTTATAATCCAAGTGCTAAAGAGGCAGAGACAAGAGTTTCCTGACCAGCCAGCCAGCCAAACTGGTGAGCTCCAGACCACTGTGAGACTCTGTCTCAAAAGCAAGGTTGATCTATGGCAGGCATACACACCTATGTGTGCATACATGCACATAACACATACACACACACACACACACACACACACACACACACACACACACACACAACTAAGCTTAAGAAACATCTATGAAGTATATTGAATAAAGTACTGTGCACCAAGGAGTCTTCAAGGGACCAGAGAAAGGCAAATAAGAGATGCTCCTTGTTCTCAGGAAGCTTGTTTGTCTCCTTCTCTTCAACCCTCTGCTTAGATACTAATTTTCAATTGTGGTGAAAGACACATAATGTTAAACCCACCATCTCAGCCGTTTTTTAGTGCACAGTTTGTTGACAGCAAATGCATTCACATTGCACAATCAGTGCTACCATCCATCCATAAAAGTTGCAAAACTGAAACTGGGCATGGAGCTGTGTGTGTAATTCACTCTCCACAGAGACCAGTTTCCTTGGCATCTCAAGCACCACTGTGGGGTTAATCCCCCTAACTTCAGGAAGCCTGGCTATTTATGAGCTTCCTTATCTCCTCACACCCAGCACCCCTCCAACTCTCACAGAAGAGCAGGGCGTTGGATTCAACCAATAACCTTTGCTTCCAACCCTCACTCATCATTGGTGGATGAGGCGGATAGCAGTCTGCTCACATTCCCAAAGTCCTGGCTGCTTGCTGGAACAGATTTCTCCTCCTTACACTGTATTTATTACTGGGGTGTGAAACACAGACTGCAGACTTCTTCCCTATTTGCCTGCTATTAGGAGCCTGCTCCATCCTTTAGCTTGCTCTCTCTTAAAGACAGTTGATGTTAGTTGGCCATTGCATAAGACAGTGTGGGGCGCTCCCCCAGGTCTCCTGCTCTCTCTCCTGCCTCTCTGTGAGTGATTCTTGCCACGGTTGGCTTGCAACTGTGAGAAAAGCAGCAACTTAACTCTTTGCCAGCTGCAAACCACCACCACTCTTTCCTAGGCAAGAACTGCTCTCTCCGCATTAGATTACCACAGCAAATTGATAGTTACTTAAAAAAAAAAAAAAGCAACAACAAAAAACTGTCACAATAGGAGACCAAACACTGGCAACACATGAAACAAAAGGAGGCTCGCAGCTCTTTAATTAAGACTCATGAAAGCATGTGAAGCCTAGCTTTGAGTCCCCCTGCTGTGTCTCAGCCTGATTAGCTCCACCGCATCTGCTCGGTTTCCTGGCCTCCATCTGTACTGCGAGCAAGAAACGTATTTGGGCTGCCCTGATTCTCTGTGAGATGACTCTAAGGCATCAGCTGTAGCTAGACTAACAGTGAGGCGTGTTGACAGAGCGTGCTTGGTGCTCCTTGCTGTGTTGACATGTAGAATCCCATCACCTTACACGTACCTGGGATTAACTGTCATCTGCAAGGCTGACCGCAATGAAATGCTCACTTCCAGGAAAACTCAGGCACTTCTGGATGAGTCCTTTCACCACTGTGGAGTCTGCAGATGGAAACAGATCCCCCCTCCCCTGCCACACACACATACTCTCTCCCTCTCTCCCCTTCTCTCTCTGTCTCTGTCTCTCTCTCTCTCTCAACCTTCATACTCACTCTGCAACGACCGATGAATGTTCCTCCTATTTGTGGAAACATTAAGAGACTCATCATTGCAAGGCAGCACAAGTGTGGTGGGTTTCCTGCAATATTAGAGATTTAATCTAGGCCCTCATACATGCCAGATGAGTGCTCTACCAATGAGCTACATACAGCCCCAGCCCCTTGAACAGATGTTTCTGCATAGCATTTTGTTCTACTGAAGACACACTGGCCCTGTAGATTCTGCAAAGAGCTTATTTGCCTCGTGTTATAAAAACAGGACTTATTTTAAAGTAGCACCCCTGAAGGTTGAAGGATATAGCTTAGAAATGAGTGCTTGCCTAGCATGTACAAGGTTGCAGGTTCCATCCCCATTACTAGACGAAACAATAGCAGTAGGTGAGGTGGTTCAGTGGGTTAGGATGCTTGCTGCCAAGATTGAAGGCTTGAGTTCAATTCCTGGGCCCCACATAGTGAAAGGAGAGAACCAATTCCTGCAAGTTGGTCTCTACTTCTACATATGTACAAGTGCCCCCCACCATAATAAATCAATAAATGAATGAATAAATAAATAAATAAATAAGCGCAAAGTTCAATGAATAAGGAAGAGGGAGTAGATCTGGGAGGAGTTTGGGGAGGGGTAAAATGATCAAACTGTACAAAATTCTCTAAGAACTAATAAAAATACATTTTAAGATTAAAAATAAATAAATGATACAATGCTTAAAGTAGTCCTCTACAGAAACACTAAAATTTTACTAATGCATCATTATGTACATCACTAACATTGATTTTGTAAGTTTGAGTTCACAGAAAATTAAGAGCTGAGCCAGCTCTGCTGTACAAACTCAAAAGCATGGGCCTTATACTCTTTTCCAGAAGCAATGACCTGAATTTCAGTGAATAGTAATGCATCATTGTAGATTTCTTAGACTCCACAGTATACCACGCTAATGTGAGATGGTACCATCAGTGGAGACTGGAGAAAGACAGAAGAGAACAGTGTGAGGGGAGAAAAGAATTCTGAGTGACCCTTGCACTTTTTCTGTTTATCTATATTATTCCAAAATAAAATAAAGTTTAAAAACAAACAAACAAACCCCTAAGCAGAGTAGTATCATGTTCACCTATAATCTCCAGCATTCAGGAAGCTAAGGTGGGAAAATAAACAAGTTCAAGGCTAACCTGGGCTGATGAGCAAGTGTCCATCTCAGGGCTGCAGAGGCAGCTTGGTGGTTAAGAGTACTTGCTGTTCTTGCCCATGACCCCAGCTCAGTTCCCGGCACCTATGCAGGGCAGCTTACAACTGCTTTGAGGAGATATGACATCCTCGTCTGACTTCTCACATTCAAATACACATTATCCACACAGAGATACATAATTAAAAAGAGAAAAACTTTAAAAATTATGTCAGAAACATAACAAAAAATTAAATCCTTTTCCTGTTTTAGATGTAAGAAAAGTAGTATTTAATTTAAACTGAGTGTTACAATATATAACCTCTTGCCAGCCCGCTGATCTCACACAAAGGAAGAGACTAGAAGCATGGATTAAAATTCTGAGGTAGCTATGAATTGAATGTTAATTTATTCGTGTATTATATATACCCACATATATGTAATTTTAAGCCTGGGTTCCTCATAAGGGAAAACATGAGGTGTTTTTGTTTGTCAATCCAGCCTATTTCACTTAACATAAGGATCCCCAGTTCTGTCCATTTTCCTGCAAATATCATGATTTAATTTTCTGTTACAGATGCACAAAATGAGATGGTGTGTATGTACCACATTTTCTTCATCCATTTATCTGTTGATGGCCATACAGACTGGTTCCATTTCCTGGTTATTGTAAATAATGTAGTGGTAAGCACAGATGGGCGATTATCTCTGTGGTATGTTGACTTGGAGTCCTTGGGGACTTCCCTTTAATGCTAACTTAAGGTGTTTAGTCTCTTGTTGGGCATTGCCAGCGTCTTCCATCATGGTAGGAAGAACACCACCAGCTGTTGAAGAGTGTCACATTATCTGGAGGAGAATTCTAGAGTATGAATACCTTTGTGCTGTAAGTGTATCAAGTGCTGTTTTTATGAAGTTAAGATCAAGTCCAGGAAAAATTTCCCCTAGAAAGTGACTAGGCCAGGGAACCAAGGTGCAAAACTTTCTAATACTGAGAGCCACTGGGAAGGATTGAGCACACATGGTCTCACCACTGTACACTGGATTAGTGACTTCAATCAGTGTGAGATCAGTACCAGTGTTATGAGTCTAACCTTCCCCTACCCTCCACTTAAGTGACTTCTTTTGGAACCCCTACTTGTCCTCCATTAGGGATATAGAGATGGGCTAACCCATTCACCCCTGAGGCCCAGAAGTAGGTTTGAAATTAAACAAGGATGCACCAGCCCAGACAGAGGCATCTCTTGATATCAACACTAATTATACCTTACCAGGCTCTGGATCACTGACTGTGTAAGCCATGGAAGAGTCTAAAATCTAGAGAGCCTAGGTCTTTATAATTAATTATGGACGGCACTTCGTCCCACGCAAGGAAGTGTTTAATAAATAATCAGGCAATTGCAGAAGCACTGTTTCATCCCGAGCCAGAAGAGAGGCTTGCTTTTCTCTTTGGAAAGAGTCAAGTCCAAAGAGGAATGCTTGTTTACAAGTTTGAAGAGGGGGTCGAGAGGCCTGCCTTTATGAGTGGAAATAGTGCTGTATCACATTGACTTAAAAGTAATTCTTGTGAGCTAAGAGGAAATTGAGTGGGGAAATGCTTTCTTTTAGAAATTTCATTTCCAAATGACCATTTACAGGCTCCTGCCCTTCGTAAGAACATAAGCAATAAACTGCTTTGTGCACCAAGGGCATCCACTGGGGACAGAAAAAAAGTCACTCTTTAGACATTGTCTGCCCCTTCTTCCCCTCCTCCGCCACCCTTCACTTCCCTTGATTTCACCCAAACCCACACCCATGCCTTCTCCAGCAGATCAGAAACCAAACAATCAAGTTCCATGCTGAATATCAACAAACTCGATGGCAATGGTGGGAACGAAGGAGAGTATCTCACATCATATTTAAAATGTTAAATTGGGTTCTTATAATTCCCCTGATTTAGCCTTTTTAATTAAAAAATTCAAGCTTTATTCAACATTTGCATATTCATGCCTCTATAATGTGCACTGATTGCATTAAAGGCAGAGGGGGAAAGTGTGTAAGTGCAGCCCAAATATAGTAGCTCATCAAGTCACAGTCTATGTGTGCACAGAGAAATATTTCCAAACAAATTAACATACACCCCAGTGCAGGTGCTCTGGCCCCACAGCCCCGTCTAGCTCCTTCAACCTCACTCTTCTGCCAAGGTCCAAGAGCCAGAACTCCAGGGTAAACTCCAGGGTATACTTTGACGACTTTTAGCGTTAGGGGCTTTCCTCTGGCAAAGTCACTGGTCAGAGCGGCTGGTTGTTAACAAACCACATAAATTGGGTGGATGTGGACATTTATCTGCGCTGTTCATTTACTACCAAAAGCCAGCTGGAGAGATGGCCCAGCCAGAGGAGTGCCTGTCACCCAAGCATGGGCAACAGTACCCATAACACAAGCTGAGTACAACAACACGCACAGGTAACCCCAGTGCAGAGAAAGTGGAGACTGGGGGATCACTGGGGCTTGCTAATCAGTTAGTCTAGTCAGTCAGTAAGCTCCAGGCTCTGTGAGAGAGGCTCTCTCTTCAAAAGAAAGAAAAGAAAAAAGAGAGAGGGAGGGAAGGAAGTGGGAGAGATAGCTTGGTAGCTGAGAGCACTTGGGGCTCTTGCACAGGATCTGAGTACTGTCCCCCAGCACCCTATCAGGGAGTTCACTACGGTCTGTAGCTCTAGCTCAGCAGATCTGGCTCTTCTGGCCTCCACCACACACGAGCGTGTGTGCACACTTGCTGTAATCAGCAGAGCTCTAGTTGGGGCTCTGGGAAGGGGCCGTTTCTCGTCGCACTGTCCAGGGTGACAGGCACAGTGGGTAGCCATTCAGCACCCATCCTCTCTGGTCTTTCCTTCAGAGCTCCAAAGTCTCTAGCTCTTAGAAACAGGCCATGCTTGGTCTGAACCAGAGGTTGGCACTCTCCACCCCAGCTTTATAAACAAATCTTTATCAGGACACAGACATGCCCACTCATTCTCCACAGCTGCTCTCACACTTTCAAGAACAGATTTTTAACAGCTTTAAGAGAGACTATATGACTTGTAAAGGTCAAAATATTCACTATCTGACTGTTTACAGGAAACATCTGCCAAGCCCTGGTTAAAGTTGGTGATGGCCAATTTGCCAGGTCTCCTTCAGGTGGGACAATGTGGCTTTGTATATAACAGGTGGGGCATAGGATGTTGGCATTAGCTACTCCTAACAACAGAATATATGTCAGAACACTTGCTGGAAAAGGGCAGTGAAGAGCATCATGAATGAAAGTGGAGTGAAGGAAGGGGAATACACATGTGATCTGAGTGTCTTTTAGACATTCAAACACTTCAACATTAAAAAAAGGACTCAGAAAGGGAACCTAGACTGTAGATCACAAAGTCCAATCGCTTTTTGAATGCAGATAGACTCTCTAGGGGTCATCCCCAAAACTCACATTGGGCTCATCTCAGGGTAACAGGGCTGAGGCTTGGCAGGACCTAGAGAGATGATTAGTTCATTAGGAAGGTTTAATGTGTTTCTCGTGGGAGTGAGCTCAAGGGGATGGATGGCTGACTTTCCTTGAGGACATGTGTTACAGAGAGAGCTGAGCTTTCCTGTGGGAGCCTGCTGCTGGCCTGGTTCTTTTCTGTGTGAACTCTGCACATGTTGCTTCCTTCTCTGTCTGCCCTAACGCCCCTCTGAAGGAGCTCATCCACCAGCATCACATCCATGGATGACCAAAAGAGTAAATTAGCTGAGCCACTTTCCCTACAGATCACCCAGGTTTGTACTGACGGACTAAGGAGATGCGATTTTTCAGAACTCTCACCCTATGACCAGGTTTCCAGGAGCGCTCAACAGCTTTTCTAACATTCAATCAAAAGGCAATCAAAAGATACTTCCAGCTTTCAGCTTTCTCTAGATCTTGTACCAAACATTTCAGAGCTCTGCAGTGGTCTGTTTATTCCCGCTCTCCGAGAACACAAAAATCCAGACTGGCTAGGAGGAGGAAACGAGAGACTTCCAAACCAGGGTTAAGTTGAATGACAGAAAGTAGCAAAGGAAGGTTTGGAGATGTAGGCAGTTGGTGGAATGTTTGCCGAGCATGGAGATCTGTGCTGGATCTCCAGCACTAGGTAAGCCTGATGGAGTGGGGCACGTTTGTAATTACAACACCCCAGAAGTGGAAGCAGGGGGGTCAGGAGTTCAAGGGCATTCTCTGCTACATAGAGAGTTTAAGGGAAGCCTGAAGACACGAGCTTTTACCTAAAACAACCAAACATACATAAATAAAAGCAGGTAAGCAAAGACCTAATTCTCCACTTCTCTAGCTTGACTGGTTTGTAAAGACTGGAAGCTAATCCTGGCGCCCGCCTTTAATCCTGGCACTCTAGAAGCAGAGGCAGGCAGATCTCTGTGAGTTTGAGGACAGCCAGGGCTACATAGAGGGATCCTGTCTCAAAAACATTAAAATATTAAAGACTGGTAACTAGCTACCCAGGAAAAATGAGTATGCTTAGAAACCTGTTGGTGGGAGTCCATGGGCAGACTTGCCTCTCTGTAGTAACGATTGGTTAGTTCTCCTGTGAAGAGGACTCTAGGGTTGGCACTGGAATAGGAAGTAAGACCAAACCTACACGAAATCAAACTGTGAATAAAGGAGAATTAGAATTAAACTTGACAGCACAGTTCACAGAACTAGAGCTGTGGCTCAGCTGTCTGGAAGTCACTGCTATCATACGCTTTGGACACAAGACATGAAAAATTGCCTAGCTGGGTCCTGGCGGAGGGCTTGCGAGAAGCACATTTGTCTGCACTTTGTCGGGCCTGTGACATTGGGAAGGCAAGGGGCTGGTGAGAATGTTGACAGGCTGATAAGTTTCTTTGGAAGTAGCCTGTGAGGGCTGCCAGGAATGCACGTTTTCATGTTCTGCTTCCCCAGTTTGATGCCCCATGCCGCACAAGCACAGTAATGCTATTTTAAAATAGCTCTTGGAGAAAGGATGATCGTTTGAGACCAGGAACTCAGCTCTTACCCTGCCTCTGTAACTAACACAAGTGCAAAGAATGCTTAATGTCTCCAGATCCAATGTTTAACAGCGTGGCAGGTGGCGCTGTGGAGAGAAGGGACATTGTGACTTGGTGTCTTGGTAGGCTTAGGGCTGAGAAGGTGGAAATGCTTAGCTCTTACCAAGGAAAGCATATCGCTTTCCATCTTGCCGAAGTTTTGACTCTGAGTACTAGTTTTTAATGAGCTCTAAAAGACTAGGCACATCACCTTGCATGTGGGTTTATTTAGGAAAAAAAAAAAAAGATTTTCACACATGTAACTAAAGATCTTCTAGACACAGTAACTCTGGATGTGTGATGGGACCCAAATTCAATAACAGATGTTCTGGTCACATGTAGACAGAAACAGGGATGAAAGTTTTGCCGCACCCAACACAAGGAGTCCTGAGATGCTCCCAGGGACTGGGGAGGTGCTGCGGTTTGAATGTGAAGTGTCCTCCACAGGCTCTCATTTCAACACTTGATCTCTAGCTGGTTGAGGTACTCCTGAAGGTTTTGAAAGCTGTAGGAGGTTCAGCCTGGAAGGAAAAAGAGGGTCCCTGGGGGTGGGCCTTGAGGTTGGGTGGCATGGGCCCACTGACTAACTTACAACATTATGAGACTTTTTTTTTCATGGTTTTTAGTTTGTAACTGGATCACAGGGAATTTTGTAGAAAGAGAAATTATGTTCTTTCTGTTGCAATATCAAAAGCTTGGAAATGCCTGAATGGCTATTCTTCTAGTCTGGACACTGAACACAGTGGGATCAGACACAATGTTTCCGTGACTTGTGTACTGATTGCGTGGTCTGTGAGGTTCACTATGCTCTGCATGGTGGGATTTCTTTATCATTCTTTCCTCCCTGTGGGCTTCATCTTAAGGATGTAACAGCGCGTTCATCCATTTATCCAAGAGGCTATCTGGAGAACTTCCACCTCTTTGTTTCTGGGATTTGGTTTGGTTGGTTGGTTTTGGTTTTTCAAGACAAGAGTTTCTCTGTATAGTCCTGGCGTCCTGGAACTCACTCTGTAGACCAGACTGACCTGGAACTCAGAGATCTGCCTGCCTCTGCCTCCCGAGTGCTGGGATTAAATGTGTGCCCCACCCACCACCACCACCACCACCACCACCACCACCACCACCACCACCACCACCACCACCAGCAGGCTGCAGCTCTGCCTCTTAGCTGTCATGAATACAGTTGCTGCAAACATGGGTGTGCATGTGAAGTGACTATCTTCTTCTTTTGCCAGTGGAGTTCTTATGCTCATGTCTAATTCAGAACTAAAATATTCCATCTGATTATTAGTTATTAATGGCCTCAAAGAAACTCACTCCCAGGGTCATAAATCAACTCTGCTCATGAGTTTTTCTACCACCTTCTTTCTCTAAAGCCCCTTAAAAAACCCCTTTGCACAGTGATGATTTCAACAGCCGCTTTCCTGTTAACATTGAGAATAGGTACAATCTCTGCCTCTTTGCCAAAGTGTGCTAATATTCACGCAGCAGGGATGAAGTTGATTTCTGCCTTCCTCTTTAGATACTTACATTCCAAGTAAATACTAGTGTTTTCAGACATTGTCCCCCAGAACTTCTGACATCTAGGTTCTCCTTGTGGATTCCAAGTGGCATTCTCTAAGGAAGGCTTCATTCTTCCTATTTTCATTCCAGTGTGCCTCTGCCACTTCCCTCAGGCCCAAAACAGAGACTTCAGGGCCCCCCTTCTGCCCCTAATGTGTCCAGTGGGGCTTGTGTACACAAGCTTACCTGTCATTTTGGTTCCTAAAAATCGTCAATTTCTGTTTAAAGGTTAAATCTGTTGTTTATGTCAGACAGATGGGTTCAGGCCAAGGAGCATTTCAGACCAATTATACCACATCAGAGAACAGCAAGGGTAGAGAGGTTGTGATGGGGGTTCAGGGATGAGTCCTTTTATTCTGTCACTGTGTCTAAACCTTCCCGGATGTCATATTCAGAAAAGCAAAGGAGCCCAGGATGATGGCACATACCTATAATGCTAGCACTGTGGAGACAGAGAGGGGTTTGAGGCTAATATCTGCTACCTTAAAATGACCAAATGTGTTTGTGTGTGAGTATGCAAAAACTGAAGGCTCACTTACACATCATTCAAGAGTACTCCCTCCCTGTTCCATTGTTGGATCAAGTAGTTGTGGTTCATCATGTAATCACTCTGTGCCTCAGGTTCCTAGTTTCCAATAAAGAGTTAACAACAATAGCTGTACTATCATTAGGATTACTAAGTGGCATCTCTAGATGTTTGAAGGAATAACTTGAACACATTCAGCTTTCGAAGCAGTTGTACCAGCAGATCATCAATAGGAAAGAAAAGACTGCATTTTTTTGCATGTGACTGTACCATGAACCCCCCTAACACACACACCACACCACACACACACACACACACACACACACACACACACACACCTACATACCACACACTACACCACACATACACATACACACCACACCATACACACACACACACACATTACACCATACATACTACACACACACACACACACACACACACACACACACACATATACACACACGAAACACCATACATAGACACACTATACACACACCACACCACACACAAACATAAACACAACCCACACACACCACACCACACCACACACCATACATACACACATGTTGGAGTGGTGGTCTTCAGAGAATTAGGAGCATTTAATGGTGCCAATGTGTGAAGCAAACAGCACCTAAAGAGGAGGCTGTCTATGACCCAAGGCAGGGTAAAGAGGTCAGTGCATTTTCTTCACTGGCTTACATCTTAGCAGGTCCCAAATGGGTATGCCAAATGGGACCCCAGTGAACCGAGTGTCCCTGCTTCCAAAGGCTTCTTGTCTCCTTCCCTGGCATTTATTCTGACTCTTTCATGCTTCCTTCCTGCCAGACCCTCCCACTGATCCTGAAGGAATATCCAGAGCCTGGCCTGCCCTTATCTTTTACATAAACAGCCTTTTGACTTTTATGGATCATAAAGCTGCTTGCAGATATCCAATTTAGCACAACCTACTTCCATTAACAGTATCATTTAACACTTCCTTCACACTACAGGGATCTAAAAGGTTTAGTAGCCCAGAGAGAACTCAAAACAAACCAGAAGAGTCTGCATGGGGAAGAGGCTTGCTTGTAAATCGGAGGTTTATGTTCCCATGTAGGCTAACTGACACCTTTGGAAAATGACGAGAGTGGTTTCCTGAGTGTCACTGCAGAACAGCTACAAATGTGATGCTTTTCGGTCAGCTAAATGCTGCACACGAATCCACTGATATTTTAATTATTGTCTGTGGCCCCACAGTCAACGCCTGTGGCCATTCAGGCCACAGCCTGGAGGGCCTTCTGGTCCTGCAGCCCCACAGCAATATGTAGGTTTACATTGTCTCTATTAAGTCAGACGTGGGGGTGAAAAACTGCTAGATCAGAGAAGCTGAGAAGCAGCCAGCTGACCTTGCTTTTTGACTGAGACCCAGCAAGAGATGTGTCTCTTCATTCTTCCACAAACCAAAAAGAAAGCCAAACTTAAGTTCCCACGCCTTTCTTCCTACGCATCTTCTCTATCCAAATTGATGTCTTCTCTATGGCCAATTCCAGTCAGCTAGTTGCTAGCTCTGCCCCTGATTCAAGGTAAATTTTGTTTAACAGTCTCAGAGTGACATAGTGTGATCAAAATTCCAGCAACATTTCCCCCTTTTTGTCTAAATAAAAAGGAAAGGTTTTTTAGCTCTAATATAGTAAAACTATATACAATAAGGACAATTATCAGGTAAGAATTTTATGCAGAATATGTCCAGTCCATATGTATTTAGCAAATTTGGAAAGAGTGCTATATTATCTATCCTATCTTAGTGATTCCAAAGTTTTATATCTAAACTACTTTTTATCATAATTTGTATTACCATTCTAAAAATATCTTTTTAGACCTTAAAATGTCTTCCTAGATAAACAACTTAAGCTTTTTATGTTTTTCAAACTTATAAACTTTACATTTCTTATGTAAGTGTCTTTTCTGAATTTGGTAACAAGGAAAACTATAAAACTGTATCTATTTTTCAACCGCATCAGAGACCTGAGAAGGACATAATATTATCTGAGTAAATAAGAAGTACAGAGCAAGCAAGTTCCAAAACTACACAAACAGCTGGATGCCTGGACACCCAAGGTTCCTCTGCAACATTGGGGCATCCATCTTCAGCCTACAGACTTAGAATATCTGACAGACTTTTCTGTGAAGCAGGAATTTTGACGGACTGTCCTACCTTGTCTTGGTAAAGATCAGCAGTCTCCTTCTTCTATGTCCTGCTTTTCCAATTTGGACATCAAATTGTCAGCAGTTTAGACAAGGACAGTTTCTTGCCCAAATGGCTAGCTTTGCCACATAGAAAGCAAACTCCATATGGAAGTTCTTTGATGCCCAACATCTTTTTTTGAAGTAGATAGGTGCTGCCAGGAGCAAGCATTTCTTATTGTCATAGAAAGCCTTGTATTATTAAAACATCTTAAATGCCATATTCTGTAGGTCTCTGAAGTGTTTGAAGACTACATATCTATCTAAAATATATCTATTTAACTTTGAAAATATACCTAACATGACTACAAGTTTGATTATTATAGATGACTAACAACTGTATTTCTTAATAATCCTAAACAGTTTATAGTAATAGCTTTCAAGAACTTGAACTTTACATTACATTTTAAAATTAGCTATATAGGTACAATACCTTAAACAAGAGTAGAAACATATATACAATATGTTATAACAAAAATAACCTTAAATATATATCAATATACAAAAATCTATCCCAATATAAAATACTCAGAATATACAATCAAGCTGTAAGTCTGCATGGAACTGCTCTTTGTTGGTGTAAGGGTCTTTTTTTTTTTTTTTTTTTTTTTTTTTTTTGGTTTTTCGAGACAGGGTTTCTCTGTGTAGCTTTGTGCCTTTCCTGGAACTCACTTGGTAGCCCAGGCTGACCTCAAACTCACAAAGATCTGCCTGGCTCTGCCTCCCGAGTGCTGGGATTAAAGGTGTGTGCCACCACCGCCCGGCTATTGGTGTAAGGGTCTTATTAAATAAGAAACACAAAGCCAAATGCAGAGTTAAAAGCCCAAGAGGTCAGAGCAGTAGCTGAGAGCTGAGACTTAAAACTGCCTTTCTTACCCTTTGCTACTGCTGTCATCCTTCCCCTCAGAAAGAGACCTACTTCCTATGTATCTGTCTTTTTATTGACTTTCTGTTCTGCCTTCTCATTGGTTGTAAACCCAACCACATGACCTCCTTGTCACTGCCTTTCTATACAGACCCCCAGGTCTTCTATGGTTGGTATTGAGATTAAAGGCATGTGTTTCCATGCTGGCTGTATCCTTGAACACACAGAGATCTGTCTGTCTTGTGATTGGGATTAAAGGTGTGCACCACTGCTGCCTGCCTCTTGCTATGACTTGCTAGTAGCTCTGACCCCCAGGCAACTTTATTTATTAACATACAAATAAAATCACATTTCAGTACAAATAAAATATCACCGTAGCCCTTGGTCTCTGTCTTCTCTGTCTGTTGATTCAAGTGTTGCATCAGAGTGCCTTCTGGTCCTAGTGCCCATGACTCTGCTAATACTGGAGTGTCCTGTGCCAGGTTGTGTGGGGTCATAAGATCCTCAAATCAGACAAAGGGTGGATCTGATCCGCATACCTGCCAGCTCCATTGTGACATGGTGCAACTAGTACCTTCTAATCCCTCATGAGTCCTGAACAGCCTGTGTTCCATCTACCCCAACCCCTAGCTTCCAAAACCCATAGACACCATGGCTCTTTACATATCTTCTTCTCTTAATGCCTTTTGCAGAATGACTATAAGAACCTGCCTGTTCCTGGGGCAGGAAGATCTATTCTCAGAGCTCCAGTTTGAAATGGCAGACAGTATTAAACCCCACATAGACTGCTTTTAGCTTTTTTAACCTATGTACACATACTTACAGTCACACAGTAAGGCATTAATGATAATTAATAAAATGGAGCAATTAATAAATTATGTATCATGTATGTGCCCACTCTCAACTTCTCAAGGTATATATTTTAAACTTTACTCTTCTGGTTGGGGGCAGTTTTTGTTGTTGTTTGTTTTTTAATGCAAGATCTCTGTAGTCCTGGCTAGCTTTGCACTCACAACAATCCTTTTGCCTCTGCTTCCCAAATACTGGAATGACAGGAATAAAGCACCATAGCTGACTCAGGATACTTAATTATATTATAAATCTCAACAACTTCACCATATGATTTTTTTCCCTAAACTACATTTTCACTTAAACACTGTAGCTTACTTACCTCTGGTGCATCTAAATTCCCAGGATTATTGTTCTTATGTACTAGCAACATTATTAAGCTAAACAAGGGTTTCTCAAACAAAAGTATGGTACTTCCAGACTGCAATAGTAGCCCTGATATGCTAGGTGACTGCTAAGTTACTAAGAGGTTGGTAGTGTATACAGCATGGAAACTCTGGACAAAGGAATGATTCACATCCCAGGTGGGACAGATCAGGAAAAGATGAAATTCAGTACTACTAAGAATGATAGATGAGTTTAAAATTTGTGAATTACTTGTACCTGGAATTTTCCATGTAATATCTTTAGACATTGGTTAACTGGAAGTGACTGAAACTGTGTAAACCAAAGCCAGGAAGAAGGAGGCATTATGAAATGGCAGGTGAGGGCTTGGTAGGTTGGGCCTAGGTGCCCCGATGGGTGAGGGAGACATGCTGTGCAGATGTGGTGGCAGGCTATGGCATGGAGTGGTGGAAAGTTACTCACACCATGCAGACACAGCATCCACGTGGAAAGTTTATTAGGAGAGATGGAGAAAAGAAGGGAGGGAAGGAGGGAGAGAAAGAGGGAGAAAGCAGAGGTGCACACCTTGTGGGGATAGAGAGAAGGGAGGAAGCATTTTCTCTTAAAGTGGGTTTCATGTAAGATGACATCAGGCACTGGGCAGCCCAAGGCATTATCTGCTTATTGACCAGGATTCCCAGAAGTGGGTCCTGAATATTAACAGGAGGTATTACTACATTCTCCTCATCATTTTCCTGCAGAGGAAAGCAAATTGACCCTGTAGCTGAAAAGACAGCATGTGGAGTGAACACTGATGCTCCTCATCGAATACCCTACTAACCTTTCCGAACAGAAGAATAGCCACTTTTCTGGTGAGAGGTGGCCACCGGGTAGGGTTGTTTGGGTTCTAGCCCAGACCATGTCTTCAGCCCCTCTTCCTGGTCCCATCCCACCCCTCTGCAGTTCGGCACTGTCTTAGGTAGAAAGCATGGCTCCTCCTTGGGCCCCAAGGCTGTCTACCTGGGCAGGTCCAGGGGCTGCCTGCCTTAGAAACCAAACCCTTCAAAGCCGAGCACCACTTTCTCCTCTCCACCTTGTTTCTTCTCTTCTGTGGCTGACCCGCCCATTCACGCCTGCCTTCTGTGCTCTGCCAGGCAGGAACCACTTTCTTTAGCTTTAACACTTTTCAAAATAAAAATGAAGTTAGAATAAACTCTCCCCCAGGAGTCATGATTAGGGGACACAGGAAAGCACAGAAACCACAGGTACTAACTAATATTCTACTGAATATTAAGTGACAGAGGCAGAGAGGAAGATGGTGGAAAGAAATGCTGTGGTTAGAGGCACGGGCTTCATAATAATGAAAGCAGAAATTAATTTGTATCTAAAAGAACAACTTTGGGGTTGGAGATGTAGCTCAGTTGGAAGAGAGCTTACCTGTATGTCCAAGGCCCTGGGTTTGATCCCTAGCTCTCCAGGAACCAGCTGTTGTGATACAGGCCTGTGATCCCAGCTCTGAAGGAGGATCCAAAGTTCCATGTCATCTTCAGCTGCATAGTGAGTTTGAGGCTAGCCTGGGCCACGTGAGGCCCTGTCTCAAAAACCCTAGGAGTGCATCTCTGTGTTCTCAGGTTGTCTGTGCCTTCCTGTAACCATGAACACTGCTTGCAAGCTATTTGATATGTGTTGTTACTGCTCCCATGATTTAACAGGAATGTGCCTGTCTGCCTCCATCTTACCTGACATCTGAGCAACTGAGTATAAACTACCTTCATTCCTTGGTTCACACTTAGTGAGGGGTGAGCGGGACTCCTCACCCCTACCATGGTTAATGGAATGAGTTCCTTGTGCCTAGAAATTAATATGTGTTGGGGGAAGTCATCAGACTGAGATAGTTTTACAAAATGGGTCCAGGTGGTTCAGCTGTTACATTCTGCAATCTTTCTGAGACTTCTTTTCCGTCTTCACTCTTGTCCTTCCTTACACAATTACAATTTAGGGAGCCCCTTGAAGTAAGACTGACTTTCAAAGCCCTGCTCTGTCATTCACTCCCTAGGTCAAATTACTCAACGTCAGGTTTCTCAGTCAGATTCTCCCACTTCTCCGAGTCTCGATTGCTTTCTTGTCCAGCCTGTCTTAATGACTAAATTAGTCTCTGAGGGGCCTGGGTGTGCAAAGTCATCGCTCAGGGCAACATTACCTGTCTCTTCCCCACAACCGGGGGAGGAAGGACCCACAGTTGAGAGGATGTAAGTGCATCACTACGAACACATGGCATCAGGCAGTTCCATGGAGGCAGGAGTGTTCAGCTGGGACTCCTCAGATCTGGGCAGACTGGGAAACAGAGATGGGACAAAACAAGCCAAGCTATAAATCTCTAGGCCCATTCCCTAGAGACCCACTTCCTCTAGTGAGGCCCCACCTCCTGAAGGTCTCCCATCCTCCCCACATAGCCACCATAGCTGAGGACCAAGGGTTCAAACAGGACCCTGTGGGTGACATTTTCTGCCCAAACTGTTACAGTACCTATTATTGCTGCCTCCTTTGATGCCCCAAGGTCTGGAAGCCTTTGGATAAATTCCAAGGAGGTGTATACAAGGGTGACATTTAAGGAACAACCCAGGAAACTCCTTCCATGTATCTGGTTCCACCTTCATCCTGACAGCTGGGTTCATGCTGTGGAAGTCAGACTTCCTCCCACCATGACATGGGGGACTGAATCTCAAGTCAGCTGTTTATATTCCGCTGTATATACCTGACTGTCCTTCTCTCAAGTGGTTTCAGCTTAGTTTGTCCCTGAAGCATGTTTTACGACCTATGTTCAAGCTGTGAAGACATTATGGGCTTTCTTTGTTTAACAGTAAGAGTTTTACAGTACAGCTCTAGCTGGCCTGGAAATCACTAAATAGATCAGACTGGCCTTGAACTCACAGAGAATCTGTCTTCCTCTGCTTTCTGAGTGCAGAAACTAAAGGCATGCTCCACCATGCACAGCTCTCTGGGAAAGTTTTGAAAGAACTTTTCAGGCAAGAACAAGTTGTTTGTTTGTTTGTTTGTTTGTTTTTTAAGGAACTATATTTTGCCATAGGTAAAATAATCTTGCTCAAACACAGTAAAGCAATAATATTAAATTATTCACTGTCATTAATTATAAATAAGTGAAAAACATAATTTCAGTTTTCTTCTAACTTCCTTTTAAATTGAGAGTAGTTGGGTTGGGAACACAACATACCATTCCAGCCATCCAGAGCTGTCAAGACAGTCTGGACACAGACAGGAATTCACTGGGCATGGTAATGAACACTTGCAATCTCAAGCTGGGAGGCTGAAGGAGAGGTCCAGGTCAGTTTGAGCTACACAACAAACCTTGTCTGAAACAAAACAAGACACAAAACCCAAACAAGCAAAATTCTAAAGAATTTCCTGAACGCAAATCTCCTAACGGAGAAGTGAACCATCCTGGGGGAAACCAGTCACACCACCCTCCCTGCCTTCAGCATCCTCATCCTCCTGCACCCCACCCCTGCCCTCAGCATCCTCACCCTGCCATTCAAATATCAAAGTCCGATGGTCTGTTGCTCAAACTCTCTCACAGAGAAGGGAAGGAGGAGGTAAAAATGCCAACAGATGGAAAATACTGCAAAAACCTTCACAAACTTACATCCCAATAGTATTTTCCAAGTTCTCAAAGGGTCTATTACTCTGTAACCTCTAGCTTTGTCTTTGGGTAGCTTTTTCTGTCTCCTGCCTGTCAGTGGGCCCAAATGGGATGTAAGCCAAAAGCCTGGGTGATAAGATCATGCTTGGTTCCCAACCCGGTACCCGGGAACTTCTGCTAACATACTTCTCTATTGTGACTCTCAGCCTCGACTGTGCATTGGAATCAGCTGGGAAATATTAACAGCTGTTGATGCTGGGTCAGCTCCTGACAGAATGATTCTGGAACTTACTACAGATGAGGATCACCTGGAGAAAGCCAGATACGGTGGCATTAGTTTGGCAGGTGTAAACAGGGGGATAAGGAGTTCTAGGGTCCATCTTTCATCTTTGACTCCGTCACAAAAGTTCAAGGCCAGCTTGGGCTACATGAAACACTGTCTCAACCAACCATCTCTGTCGCTTCCCAAAACAGAGTCATTTAGCTGCTAAAAGTCCCAAAGCCAGGCTCAACTCCAGACCAGTTATATTCTCCTCTCCAGAGTAGGCACGGAGGCATCCCTGACCCTCTAGTGTGCCACAGATACTGACGCAAGCCTGCTGTGACCTGGCAGTGGGAATGTTCAAGCTCCCTGAAAGCATCCCTTGGCAATGGAATAACATAAGGATGAAGGAAACAGGGAGAGCAGTGGCTGGAGGACTCAGTGACTTGAGGTAGACACCCTCTTGGCATTTCCTCTCTCCCTCATACAATACCTAGCATACTCACTATTCACCAATATTGTTCTCATGGATGCTAATGTTTGCCAGCATGCCTTGAGCAGCAGATAAGCTTGGGGCATGGCTCATTCCCAGCCAAGGTGGGGAGTCTGGAAATGCTCTTAAAGAAGAAAGCCCCGAGGCTAAATGTGCTCTTGGCCTTAGCTCTCTTTCTTCCTACCAGACGCATGTGGTGGTCTGGAAGAATGTGGGACCTGACAGTGACAGGGGGCTGACAAGCCAGCTCAGCTGTCTGTGAGAGAAGGACTCCTTTGTTTCTTTTGTTGTTTCAGCCCGGAATTCCAGTAGCCTGGGGTAACCTTGAACTTGCTACATGGCTGAGTCTGATCTAACTCTACCTCCCCAACGCTGGGATTATAGGTGTTTACCAACACATAGCTCTTAATTTGTTTAAACTTTCCACCCACATACAGCTGTAGGAGGTGCTAAACCTACAGAAGGAAAGAAGAAGATAGAAACAGCTAGAAGGCAGGAATTCACAGAAGCAGTTAACAGGGAGGTCAGGGAAGAAAATAAGAATTAAAAACAATGTGAGCCAGGCATGGTGGTGCACACGTGTGCACACCTGAGTATGCCTTTGATCCCAGAACTCTAGAGGCAGAGCAGGCTGATCTTGTGAGTCCTAGGCCAGCCTGATCTAAGTACTGAGTTCCAGACCAGCCAGGGCTACATAGTGAGACCTCATCTCAAACAAAACAATATAAGAAATAAAGTGAGGGCTGAGGAGATAGCTCAGTGGGTAAGAGCACATGTTGTCCATGTGTGAGGACCTGAGTTCAAACCTCAGAAACCATAGTAACAGCCAGACATGTAGTTTTCTAACCCCTGTACTGTGAGGGGCAGAGAAAGGAGGAGAACCAGAGCTTGCTGGCTGCCTGCCTCACTCCATATTGCTGAGAAACTTATCTCAAGGGAATAAGGCAGAATTTGATAGAGTGGGACACTGGACATCATCCTCTGCCTCAACACCACACAGATCACACATATATGCACCACACATTACTCATGGACACAAAAAACTTTTTTTTTCTTTCTTTTTTGATTTTTCAAGATAGAGTTTCTCTGTGAAACAGTCCTGGTTGTCCTAGAACTCACTCTGTAGACCAGGCTGGCCTCGAACTCACAGAGATGTGTTTGCCTCTGCCTCCCAAGTGCTAGGATTAAAGGTGTGCGACACCATTGATTAAAAATCAAAATGGTGAGAGACATTTATATTTGAGGGACTAACTATCTTAATAGTAATGCTGTTATTACTTTTCCATGGCCATCTGTTAGGCTCATGGCTCTTTAGAAAAAAACAATTCTTGAATCTGGTTTTCAATCTTTGTGATTCTAAAACTGGCTATGCATTTATTTCAAACTAATACATTCACAAATGGGAAGCTTACAAAGAAGCAAGGCCACTGTTTTTCTAGTATAGAGTGTTTTCTCTAATCCAAAAAGTGTTTTTTTTTTCAATTATCATTTCTTACTAAAGACTGCTAGCCAGCCACGAACAACGAGTGGCCGGAACTGTCACTGACTTCCTTAGTACCTGGGAGAGCTGACCACCAACCATTAAGACCATTAACCATTAAGATGTGGGGAAGAATGGGTGTGTCAGGAGGGCAGCAGGGAATCCTTCGTGAGAGTAGGGGTCATTTTAATGGGAAAGAAAACCTTTCCCTAAATTAATTTCTATTTTCATTGAAACATAAAGACACAAAAATACATATTAATGGCACACTATGTGATACATTGATACACGCACACATACTTAAACACACCACACATGTTTGTCCTCTCTTTATGGCATAAAACAGAAACAAAAAACAAAACAAAACAAAACTCACAAAACCAAAAATCCAAACATTCAAATCTTCTGGCACATAATCATTGTCCCCGCCCCACACCCACCCCTCTCCTTATAGTGCACATTAGATCTCCTCGCTCCTAGCTAACTGAAAGCTTGTGCCCATTGATCAACTTTCCCCCAACCCTCCAATGCCTCCCTCAGCCTCAAGTGATCACCGTTCTCCACCCCCAATGTCCTGTATAAATTCTCTGCACTTGAGCAGCGAGGCCACACAACACTTGTCCTGTGCCTGGCTAATTTCACTTCTCAGAACCATCTCCAGGTGATCCCTGTTGTCATGGACAGGAATCCGTTCCTTGTTCTTGATGAAGAACATTCTGCTCTGTATGTACCCACTATGTTCACTTCACCCACTCACCAGTTGATGAGCCCTTGGGGTGTTTCCATAGCTCAGTTATTATAAATTGTGCTGTAATAAACTTGGAGAACGGATGTTGCTTTGTTATTCTGACTTCATTTCCGGAAACATACTTGTACCCAGCAGCGGTTTTGCTGAGTCATATTGTAAATCTATTTTTTTTTTTTTTTTTAAGAGAGGAGAGGGGGCTGGGTCTGTAGCTCAGTGGTGGAGCACTTGGCTAGCATGTGCCTTTGCACATGGGTTCAATCCCTAGTACTTGCAGAATCTCCATGTTAAGACAGCAAATCCACAGTCACTGAACAGATTTACTCACTCTTAGACCGCCGGTGTGCCGAGGCACCTTTTTCTCCACATCTATAAAAGCTTTGGACCTGAAAACAAAACCCAAACCATTTACTTATCTGTTTTCTGTATGCGAGCCAAGGGAGGTCAGAGGGCTTGCAGGAGCTGACTTTCTCCTCCCACCATGTGGGACCCAGGGATCAAAGTGAGGTCACCAGGCTTGGGAGCAAGCATCTTGACCTGCTGAGCCATCCCAGGCTTGCTTTGGACTTTTTAAGAGGAGTTTGTCTTGCTGAAGTGAGGTGATCTCTTACTTTGGGGTTTTGCTTGTTACTTTACTGTTTATTTTGAGGCAGGGTCTCTTCTAGCTCAGGCTTCATGATCTTCCTGCTTCCACATCACCAGTGATGGTGTGGGCCAGCACACCTAGCTGTCACTGTGGTTTGAACATGCATTTTTCCCAGGATAGTGGTGGTGAGCATTTTCACCTACCCACTGGACGTCTGTATACCTTCTTTTGAGAACTGTCTGGTAGATCTGTGGCCGTTCTTAGTTGGTTAGTTTTGCCATGAAGATGTTTACGTTCCTAGTATATTCTGAACACTTTACAATTTTCTCCTCCCATTAGTAAGTTATCTCTTTATTCCGACAATTCTTTTCTTTGTTGCAAAGATATACAAAGTTTTGATGGAATCCATTTATCTGTCTTTGTTTTTGTTTCCTGTACTTTAGAGAATCTTGTGTAAACAGCCTTGTAAATCCCAGTGTCCTCAAGTGCCCTGGGGTTTTGTTGTTGTTTTGTGGAATTTGTATCTTGAAGCTTTGCTGCATTTGTTTTTTTTCTAATAGTCTCTTTTGGGGTTGGGGGTCTTTCTTTGGGGTGGGGGCATCTGGGGTTGTCTATACTGAAGATCACATCATGTAGCTGGTCCTGGTGGCACGTGCCTTCAACCTGGAGGCAGAGGCAGGCAGCTCTCTGTAAGAGGCCAGCCAGGGCCACATCGGAAGAACCTGTCTCAAAAAAGACTACATCATGTGAAAATAACTTAACTTCCTTTCCTGCTCCAGTGTTTCTTTCTTTCGTCTGTTTGCTTTGCCAAAGACTTCTAGAACCACGGTGAATAGAAGCAGCAAATGCTGCCAGCAATCTCTTAGTTGAGGCCGCGCAACACCAGTTGGCAGCATTTCACTGTCGAGCATATTGCTAGCTCTTGACTTGGTGCTTATGGCCCTTCTCATGTGGAGGCCTGATGTTTCTAACGCCGATTTGTTCAACATTTTGATCAAGAAGGTAATGGTGAATTTCACCAAATGCATTTTCAGTATCTCTTAAGATGATCCTCGACTTTTGTTCTCCATTGTGTTCATATGTTACATCATGTTTATTGATTTGCAAATGTTGATCACAGGGAATCTTTTTAATATGCCCTTGGACTCAGCTTGGTAGTATGTCCCTGGCATGTTTATATTTGTATTTATTGAAGGTACTACTTTGTCATTTTCTTCCTTTTGGTACCTTTATCTGGGTTTTGTGTCAGAGTTTTGTTGGATTCATAGAACATGTTCTTCCTTCAAGTTTTTTTTCCCTCCTAATAATTTGAGATTGGTATCACACTCAATAATACAGCAGTCTTTCATGGATGACATTTTAAAATTACTAATCCAGTCTCATGATGTGTTACTAATTATTAGTTTCTTTCTTTCTCCCCCACCCCCTCACCCTAGACAGGGTTTCTCTGTGCAGCCCTGGCTGTCCTGGAACTCTATCTGTAGACTAGGCTGGCCTCGAACTCAGAGATCCACCTACCTCTGCCTCAGAGTGCTGGGATTAAAGGCTAATAATTAGTGTCTTAATGATTCAGTCTTGGTAAGTTGTATGTGTCTAGGAATTTACCCATTTTTCCTAGATTACTAAATTTCTTGGAATATAATTGTTCTTAATAGTCTCTAATAATTCACTGCATTTCTGTAGTATCTGTTGTAATGTCTCCATTTTCACCTCAAATTTTGTAACGTCACCCCTGCCTCCACCCTGTACCTGGGTATTATTGAGTCCTCACATTTGCTCTACAGCTAAGCTATATCTCCAGCCTCCCTTTCTCTTAGTCTGGCCAAAGGTTTCACAGCTCTGCTTACCTTTTGGAAGGGCCAGCTCTTCTTTAGTCTTCTTTAAGTCTATATTGCATATTTTTCTGTCTGACCTTTATTTTTTCCTTTAGTAATTCTGCATTTGTTTTGATATGTTTTAGTTTACTGAGATGTAGCCATAAGTTGTTTATTTGCAAACTTTCCACATTTTTTAAATATAGATTTTGTAGCTCTAAGCTTTATTCTTAGTACTGCTTTGGCTCTGTGTCATAGTGCTTTATTATATGGTTTATCATAGTGGTATTCATATGGTTTATCTTCATGTTCATTCGAAGAAAAATTTAAAAACTTTTAAGTTAAGAATAAAAATTCATAATTCATTTCTTGATCCTATTGGTTACTCACCTGTAACTTGTTTCATTTCCATGTATTTGTATAGTTTCCAACATGTCTGTTGTTATGCATCCCTGATTTGATTGCACTGTGGGCAGAAAAGGTACTTGATATGTTTTGAATTTTTTTTTAAATATTTGTTGAGCCCTGCTTTGTGGCCTATTGTATGATGTGTCTTGGAACTTATGTTTCATATGTGTTCTGAAGCTGTTGGTTGATGCTCTGTGGGTGTCTTTTTTAGACACTTGACCTAGATAGCATTTAGCTTTGTAGTTCTTTTATTGATCTTTCCATTGCTGAAAGTGAAGGGTTCATGTCTCCAACTGTTATTGCAGCAGAGTCTTTATTTTCCTCAGAGCCATTCATGCTTGTTTTAAATATTTGAGTGTACTGATACTAGGTGCATATATATTTAGGATTATTCTTTTGCTCACTTGTAATGACTCATTATGTAATGAACTCCTTTATATATTTTTTTTTATTGCTTTTGACTTGATGACTGTTTTATATAATGTCCACTATGGCTACTCCTTCTTTCTTAAGAACTGTATTCATGGGATACTTCATCCCATCCCCTACTCCTAGCCTATGCTTGCTCTTAGGGTGAAGTTGGCTTCTTTTTTTTTTTTTTTTTTGGTTTTTCGAGACAGGATTTCTCTGTAGCTTTGGAGCCTGTCCTGGACTAGCTCTGTAGACCAGGCTGGCCTCAAACTCACAGATATCCACCTGCCTCTGCCTCCCGAATGCTGGGATTACAGGCATGTGCCACCACTGCCTGGCAAAGTTGGCTTCTTGTAAGCAACACACTGTTGGGTCTTGCTATTTTGGCACTGTTTGTTTTTACACATTCATCTGTCTTTCAGTTGGAAAATTTATTTCATTGACATTTAAGTTAATTATTGATATTTAATTTTGTACTATTATATAGAATTATATACTATATAGCATATATAATAAGATCTCATTAAAACCATTTTGTGACTTGTCTTCTAATTTATTCCTTCCCTCCATCCCTCCCACCTCCCTCTGTCCCTCCCTCCCTCCTATCTACCTATCCTGTCTTGCACATGGCACTGTATGGAGATGAGAGGACAATTTGCAGGCGTTCATTCTCTTCCTCCAAAATGTGGGGCCTGGGGATGGCTCTCAGGTCATTAGACTAGACAGCTGGTGTATTTACTCCTGAACCATTTCTCCCACTACAAGTAAATTTTAAACATTCTGGTAGTTTTGTCTCACTCTTTAAGGTCTTTTGAAGGGTTCCCTTTAACGTTTTGTGTAGGATATATGAAGATACAGTTTCTCAGCTTTTGTTTGACTGGGAATATCTTTTTCCTTTGTCTCTTTCTAAAGGTTAGTTAGCTGGAGACAATGTTCTTGGTTGATATGGAAATCAGTCCTCTGGGGATAACGGTTACTTCTTGAGTCAGAAGAGCTATGAAAACTCATACAATCCCCCACAGTATCATGCCTAGAAGGAGATGAATGTGGGTCATTAGACCCTTGACTAAGTTGCTGGGTGTTGGCTGCCTCCTGCCTCTCTAGCTGTGCGTAATCCTGCCTCAGGTGCAGGTGGTCATGGCAGGTACCAAAGGTTCCGGGAGGTGAGCAGTGTACTGTGGTGATTGTTATCAGTGTCACCCACACTGGAGTGGACTTTTCAGTGGAGCAGCTGCCTTTGTGTCACTCACAATTACCTCACCCTGCTCTATATGTAACCCTAATAAACTCATTGTTCATTATGCTGGACTCAGATGGAATCACTTCTTTGGGCTGTAGTGGTTCTCTTCATCTGGGGAGACTAGACTTAGATGTCACAAGAAAAGTCACTGTCAGTTAAGTTTCCTTCCTTAAGTACTGAGAGTCTCCTGTACTCTTTTCTAGTCTAGAAGGATTTTTCCCCCTGTGAAGCTGGTTGTCAGAATTGAGACAACCTTGTGTTATTTATTTATTTATTTATTTATTTATTTATTTATTTATTTCCTCTTATCACTCCGAGCACTTTCTTTATCTCTTACCTATGCTTGGGTACTGTGACACATTTGATCAAGTTAAAAAAGAAGTCTGCCTGGTGACCTTTTGGTCCTCATGTACTAGGATATTTGTGGTTGGGAGTTTTAATCATCGACGAATACACTATCTACCTCTTTGGTATTCTCAAATTTCTCTGACTCTGCTAATCTGTGGGGTGTGTGTGTGTGTGTGTGTGTGTGTGTGTGTGTGTGTGTATGAGTGCACTTGTGCACTTGTGTGTGTACACACTTGTGTTACATATAAAGGCCAAAGGTCAGCCTTGAGAGTCATTCCTTAAACACCATCCCCCTCGTATTGTGCAGCAGGGCTCTCACTGAGACCTGTGGCTCGCATTTTGGCCAGATTCCAATGAACCCCAGCTGTCCACTTGCCCCTCCTTCCCTCAGGGCTGGGAGAATAAATTTACGTGGATGCTGGGGATTGAACTCAGGTATCACAAGCACGTTACCAGCTGAACTACCCCCCAGCTCCCTGAAGATTACTTATGGCGCTGTCCCAGATTTTCTATAGGCTTCCTTCTGTGCCTCTTTATTCCCTCTCCTGTGACTGCTTTACAGGTGTTGGTCACTGTTAATGCCAAGGATTTAGTTTTGTTCAACTTATCCTTTTTTACGGGCCACCCTATGCCCACAGTTTTTTTGAAAAGTTATCAAAAACAAGTATGGGAATGAAATAATAACTATTCTGTTTCTTACTGCCTGCTCCCATCTCCAGTCCTTTCGTGAACCTTTCTAGTAATACAGCTAAGTCTGTGCGGGGTGAGGAAATGGGATAAGGACAGTTCTTGCATGTTTAGCAAGTGCCAGTGAGTCCTGTTATCTCCTTGGCTTTGATCTCATATGAGAGAGAAAGAACCCAGAGCACCTATTTTTCTTAATGTGTTGTATTTCTGACCTCAGACATTTGCTCTGGAGAGAAACTGAGACCCCTTAGGG